>NC_061110.1:32966322-32969085 GCF_015104395.2 Macrobrachium nipponense | reverse complement strand
ACATATCTCTCTCGGACTATTTTGTATTAAAAAACATTCCATTGCGAGAGTGGAAACAAAAGCGCAAATCAGTATCACATAGAAAGTGGGGAACTGATTACAATTTTTCTTTTTCTTTATATAAATTTCTTGCGTCATAAGCTTCGCCACTTCTTCCAAAGTTTTCTTATTTACTAGAAGATAAACTTGCAAAAGAACTGCGGAATATGACATCATATAAATGGTAATATGATAGAGGAGACCTTGCGCGCTTTTTTGATTGGGATTAGCACACGCGGTGTACGCAACGGAACTTGAGAAAGTAGCAATCAGCAAAAAAAAAGAGACCAGATATTTGCTAAGGAACTCTTTAGAAAGACAACCTTGTCTGTCCCTCCATTTGACGTTTCTTGATTATCTTTGATCTTAATTGTTTTGTTCCACTTCTGCCCTAAAGGAGTCAGACGATATGGGAATCCTCCTGCTATCTTCAGCAAGCACAGGATCATGATGAAGGGATGTGGAAATCTTTCAAACATTTTGATGAGCCTTAATAATACTTCGTCCTTCTCAGGTTTCTTGGTAGAAGCAGGAATTTCAGACACGAGCAAACGAGTGTGTTCCTTCTTGTCTCGGTGGGGAGCTTAATATACGTTAAACATAGACTTTCGTTTGCTTCACACCCTTGTAAACAAACAAAAGAATAATAAACTGACACACCCAAACCATCCTGTCAGGAAGCTTTTTGGAGTATAAAATGCTCAGGTTGATAACTGTGTAAAAACCATGTGTTATTATGCGTTTTATGTAGCATGCATACAAGTTTGATTATGAACTCTTACTACTGCACAGCTTGTAAATGTCATTAACTATTACAGTTACTCGTTCTTTAAATGCGCCCTATTCAAAGCCATCGTAATAGAGTATCTGGCAACTGGAGTTGTTTTCTTACCTTCCACGAGGCAACGCCCTGAATGACAGACAGCTTTACCAGCTGGGTAGATTACCTCTTAACGAAATTGCGTTTACAAAATTAAAGAGAAAGGGTTCCGCGAACCCTTACTTAGAAACAAACATGTCCTGACAGTCTTGATGGATTTATATGACGAAGTGCTGGGCTACGCTCTGGCAGGGATATAATGAAATTGTATGATTACCATTATTACTATTGAACTTCACCATCACTTTACTAAAGGTATTAGTATTATAATCTTCTATTCATCTTCATCGAATTTGAAAGGACGGTACCTCAACAGACCTATGATTATTTGAACCACGGCTTATGACTCAGAACCATTTTTGAAGGCCAAGTTGACAGAGAAGCCAAAGATTTTTAACAGCTGATAAAAGTAATCATATGCGCACATACACAACACACACAACACACACACACACACACACACACACATATATATATATATAAATATATATATATATATATATATATATATATATATATATATATATATATATATATATATATGTGTGTGTGTGTGTGTGTGTGTGTGTGTGTGTGTGTGTTTGTATATATATGAATATATATGATCACATAAATGTTGACACATATAAAATCGGATACTTTATGTAAATAGAATAATGAACAGGTGATGCTTATTTCTATTTTATTGAGCTTTACGGACAGAGTGATGTGCAAATTATTACCAAGAGGAGGCACATCATTCATTTTAAAGGACAATATTATTAGAAAGAGAAGTAGCAGACCAGAAAATGTTTATGATAAAATAGAAATGAACAAATTACAGAACAGAACACCCACGAAATTATTGCCTTGAATGCTAAGAAGAAACTCCAAAATTAATCTGGTTGTGCGCAAAATCTGAGCATTCCGTTATTTTGCTCTTACTGTTATAATAAAAAGAAAATATTCGGAACTGAAGGAAAGGGGCTAGAAATATTATTGGACACCAAACAAAAAGCGTAAGGTACTACTATCAAAGTCTTTCTAAAGATGAAGGGGAAAATGAAGAGAGTGAATTAAAAGTACAGGTACTTTGTATAGCTGAATGGCACTAAAGAGTAGCGGAGAGTACCTATGACTCTATGCTGAAAGAATGATACTTTAAGAGAAAAGGCTACATTAACTATTCAGAGCTATGCATGTTTATCTAATGGATAAGCTCAACTTGTTACAGGCATAATTAGTCAAAACATATCAAATCATTTCGCTTCCTTTATTAAGATTAGTCAATATAAATTTTCAAGCTCAAGTGCGGATCTCAAAGAGAAATGAAATTTTCTTTCCCAAAGTAATGAACAATTCTGAGAAAAATATTTATAGGGCGTAAATTAAGTGTTTAGGGGTAGAATGAGTAGATCTATAGGAAGATTTAATATAAATAGGAGGCCAACTAAGATTTCTAAGAAAGTAAGTGGCATTGGTCTACAAAGATCGGTACAAGACAAACAAAATAACCCAGGTACCACTGATCTTCCAACATAAGTTAAGAACTAAGTGGAACCAATCATCAGTAGTACTGTATTGACCTCTGATACTGAAATTGGCCACAAGAATGTAAAAGTGGTAAAGGGTTAAATAACATATTAACATATACTGGTAAACAAATTGCTCATGAAGGAAAAGTTTAATGAATTTTTGTTAGAAGCTGAAATAAATATAACCCAAGAACATCATTTAAGTTCCGTTGTTGCTGTTAGAAATTACACACAACAGAAATGTTTACATAATGATTGACTTTTAAAATGTTTACTGCTCATCAGCACTGAGTAATAAACAGTTCACTTGATATTTCTTAACTACAGATA
>NC_061110.1:32951322-32961322 GCF_015104395.2 Macrobrachium nipponense | reverse complement strand
AATGAAGCCACATTATACTTAGAATTAATGAAATAATAAAAAGAGGTAAAGAATGAAAGAGTAGAAATAAATAAAGATAAATAACTGAAGGTATAAAGAAACAAGAGATAGAAGAATAAGCAAATATAATAACCTTAGAACTAGCGTTAACGCCTTCACACTCACATACCAAAGCATAAAGCTACTTCTGATCCCGAGTTCTGAGCTGTGCTGTCATGATGGTGGATCTGGAAATGTCAACTGTCATTAGATAACAGATTTAGTTGTTTACAATATCTTCTCACTCATAATAAGAACTGTTAAGTAAAGATCTGTAGAGAGTTCCACATGATCCAGTGACCTATAAGAAAGCAAACGTTGCATTAGCCAGCATGTAGATTCATTTTCTCAAGTGAGTGTAAGAAATACAATTTCATCGAGGTTTCAGTGTCATTTTAAATCATGATCTACGGAAAGAGAGAAAAAGACGCCAGATTCATCTGTTTCCTATTATGATGAGAAATTCAGAATCCATGAACTTTTATTTTAATTTGATGGAATTCATCTCAGTCTGACGAGGTAAAGATATGTTAATCCTTAACAGTAAAGACAAACGAGTTATATCAAGGGCACTAGCTTTAATTTTCAAGCGCTAAATCTCATTGGATTAATGGTAAGGAATGAGAGTATTCTGTTCCCTAAAGCAAGTGATTATTTGCGCAATATTTCTTCTCCATTTGCGCGTAATCCAACATCTTTAGAAAAATGGCGTACAGAAACGACCGTCCCAGATTCGTCTGGGCGAAAGGAAATAGCTGTGCAAACGTCCCTGCCAAAAAATCATTGACCGAACTATGATGTTCATCGGTACTTTGGCATCGTTTCTTCCTTCCTTCTGGCACAAGACCTATTCGATAGCTCCGGACGACCCCATTAAGAGAATAGTGCCGTCAGTGCACCTCACGCGGTGTACTGTAAGTATTACTTAAGCTTCTTTGCCGGTATGATGATCGAGGCTTCATGCAAAAGCACTGTTTTGTCCTTGAAGATGTATCGTGCAATCATGTAGGTTCAGATATGATAAGTCTGTGAAATTATATACGTGTATGCTGCAACGAGAAACAAAATGTATAATATAATAAGCTGTATGCTTCAGAAAAAGATCCCATGCGCAAACCATTGCATCTTTCAAGAGTTCATCATCAGTTGTCTCTGAGAAATCTAGCGCAATAGTAGTAATAACATTCTGAGAATTCACTGTGTAATAGCATCCAAAGCTGTTGTTTAAAAAAAATGATTAACCAGTACTCGATTGTTAACTATGAACGATTCAATCTTTTCAAAAGCGCTTTGGCACCGGGTATTCAGTTTTAATTTCAATGCTTATTAAAGACAGGTTAATAATTGAAGAAGGTAAATAATCAACCTGTAGCAACATATCTTATTTTTCATTTTTCTCGTAGAAAGAATTTTATAATGTCACTCGCCTTGGGCATAATGGGTTTCCTTAGCCTTTGTCTAGTATTGTTCCTAATCAGACAATGTCTGAGTAAAGACGAAAGCGCTTGGATTTCTGACTATCATTTTCCTGTGAATTCGCATATATATATATATATATATATTTATATATATATATATAATATATATATATATATATATAT
Source organism: Macrobrachium nipponense (assembly GCF_015104395.2). Taxonomy (NCBI): domain Eukaryota; kingdom Metazoa; phylum Arthropoda; class Malacostraca; order Decapoda; family Palaemonidae; genus Macrobrachium; species Macrobrachium nipponense. Next base: position 32,959,682 of record NC_061110.1, on the reverse strand, counting down.
ATATATATATATATATATAAGCGAATTCCACAGGAAAATGATAGTCAGAAATCCAAGCGCTTTCGTCTTTACTCAGACATTGTCAAGGAGTTAATGAAGTACAATTGGAAAGAAAGGTCTGTGGTACAACACAAGATCAATAATACCAGATGGTTAATTGTCAAAATGGTAAAAAATAAAAGAGATAATCCAGGATTATCGGATATCACACGGTCGCAAACCTAAACAAATTGACCCTAACCGAAATTACATAGTTTCTTTACAGTCCAAAACATGTAAAAACTTAATATATTAATTTTGTTGCTTATATTTATCTACAACTTTTTTCATTATGAAAGCATCAAGTTTAAATAAACCAAGACTTAAATTTAGAACATTTCTATTTTTTGACTTGATGAAACAAGATTCAATGATATTCCTTTTAGCTGTCATTACATGGGATTAAGGCTCTTGCTTGACTCCAGTTAATAGGATGGTCTAAATCTCTCATATGTACGAATAATGTATTCGATATTTGCCCAGTTCTCACAGAATACTGATGCTGTTTGAGACGTTGTGAAAGAGATCGAATGCATTATGCGTACATATGATAGATTTAGACCATCCTATTAACTGGAGTCAAGCAGGAGCCTTAATCCCATGTAATGACACAGTTAAAAGGAATATCATTGAATCTTGTTTCATCAAGTCAAATAATAGAAATGTTCTAAATTTAAGTCTTGATTTATTTAAACTTGATGCTTTCATAATGAAAAAAGTTGTAGATAAATATAAGCAACAAAATTAATATATTCAGTTTTTACATGTTTTGGACTGTAAAGAAACTTTGTAATTTCGGTTAGGGTCAATCTGTTTAGGTTTGTGACCGTGTGATATCCGATAATCCTGGATTATCTCTTTTAATTTTTACCCTTTTTGTTTACAATTAACCATCTGGTATTTCTTGATCTTGTGTTGTACCAGAGACCTTTCTCTCCAATTGTACCTCAATAACTCCTTGACAATGTCTGAGTAAAGACGAAAGCGCTTGGATTTCTGACTATCATTTTCCTGTGGAATTCGCTTATTTATGAAGTCACGTGCATCTACTGTGATTTTTTAAGCATATATTATACTATAAATATATTTACATATATATTATATATTTATTTATGTATATATTAAAATTTAGTATGTATGTATGTATGTCTGTATTATGATATGTATGATGTATGTATTGTATGTAGTTATGTGTGTGTTGTGGGTGTGTGTGTGTTAGTGTAAATGTAAATGTACCTGTCTGAGCGGATCGAGAGAGAGAGAGAGAGAGAGAGAGAGAGAGAGAGAGAGAGAGAGAGAGCGAGAGGTCTGAACAAAATCTTTTTTTTTTGTGCCGTGAATATATGTAAATGCTTTTGATCATATACTGTGTGTCCATAATCCAACCTTCAGTTTATTAATGATTCGGTATCCCCAATCCCTTGTAAAAAGAAGTTTTGATTCAGTGACCTCTCCCAAGTGCTGATATGGACCTTTGTCACGAAGGTCGCCTTTCATTAACGAACGAGATCTCATCTTCAAAACCTGACAACGTCTCTGTCGCTTCCCCTCTCTTCATAAAATGTGTAAGTTGTCAATAAAATATTTTATGCGCGATGTTCCCTCATAAATGTATTTTTTCCCTTGCTACAATTCAGGTACCGTAATTGTTCAAAGCTAAGTAAGAATTTCGATGAGTCACCCGAATGCCATTCCTACATATTCTTTGATAGAAGGAAATAATTACGACGATAAAAGGAAAGAAATTCCTGCTTCAAAGAGATGCTCAGCTACTTTTTTCTTGCATGAAGTGGATTGTGTTAATGCAAGTATCCAATATATCTCCCACACTTTCAATATTGTGTACATGAGGGAAAAACCTTGCAAGTTAAAATGAACTTTATGATTGCCAATGGGCAATTGTTTTACGACCATTAAGAGTTGTAGTCACAGAAAAGAAATCTCGCAAGGCAGGTTAAAGCAATATAAGGTTAAGGATTTCATTAAATATATTCTTCTTTGTCGGCATTTTCATATCTCAATTTTATCTCATTGCAATCAATCAAATCTACAGCTTCATCACTCTCACCACGATACCGATCAAGGACGTCGTAATCAAAGTATAAGATCTTTCTCATTTCTTCTTAGTGCAATGGATGGTTAGGATACCTTCCGGGATGATTTTCAAAAGTTCAGAGATAAGAATAGTCCAGTTATTCTCCCTATCACTTTTACGATGACACCAATCTGCAGTGACCATGTAACAACGTAGTCAGGAATTCCGTTAATCTGTTTCACTACATATTTTAAATGATGGTTCAGGCAAAATCATACAACCTCAGGATTTCTTTTATCCTAAATATGATTGCCATTTCACTTCATCTTCATTGCACTAACAGATTTTAAACGTATATAATTATGATTATTATAACTCTTATTACAGATGTAGCGCACAGAACGTAAATTGACTTATCTTCGTCCACATAGATCTACTGCCTTACAGAGCTGGTGAATGAAGAAGAGCGCTACCATTTCCTCAGACACGAGGGAGACCAACAATGTCTGGAAATTCAAAAGTAGCGATGAGAAGCTTAACACACAATCCCCATCCGGTAGATGTGCTTGCAGATGACGTAAACTTAGGTCCGTTTCCATTAAAGCGATATGCCTATCCAAAATGTATGATAGGTCTTTAAGTGGAAAGCATAGAGCGGCTGTAAGGTACATTATGCATACATATACATATGCATACATACATACATTTTACACACACACACACACACACACACACACACACACATATATATATATATATATATATATATATATATATATATATATATATATAATAATATATATATAATAATATATATATATATATAATCCTCTTTTCCATTATTCACAATAACGCCTATTGTACAGCCATGGAGCGAGTAGAATGGGATGCATTTCCGACAAGTTCTCCTCAAATGGGTGTCTGTGGTAAAGAAATGGTCTTTTAGAAAGAGCATTTAGGAAACAACCCATTCATTCTGAACATAAATAACCATTGTTCTAAGGGGATTCACTCGTATTCTATCAGAGTGCGACGGGTTTAAGCAAAAGGTAAACAATGCTGCAGTTAAATGCTGAGATAGTTTGGTAACGTTTATTTCAGGATTTATTTTTTATAGTCCTATTGTTGACTTCCGAGGTAATTGCTCCACAGTTATTTCTGCCTTATTCTGTCATCACAGTTGTTCATTCAATTTATTCAACACAGTGGTTTCCTTTTCGTATATTTTTCTCCTTATTAAGAGCCTTTTGTCATATACCAAAATATATTGCAAAGCGGAAGTAGAAACCACTTCTGGGCTTATTTAAGATATGCTGTTACCTTCCGTTTTAACACCGCCCCATTGTTAAAACAAAGAGAAAAAACATGTTTAGTACACACACACACACACCTTTTAGCCATTAATTTTATGACATTTCATTACTCTTTTGCATAATTTGAAATCCATCGTAAAGAGTACTTGGCCTTCTAATAGAATGGGGTCGATGATTACACCTGACAACAAAGTTGTCTGACATTGAATGCAAACTGATTAAGATTTCTAATGACAGTGGTTGCCATGAAGATGCAAGTAATCTTCATTCACAGAACGAAATGTTCACTATATTTTTATATTTAGAAGTGCTGAAAAATCTTATCATGGCTTGAAAGTTATATGTTGAGCTAAAGTCATTTCTTATAACATCAGATCGTTATCAGCAGACATTATTTGTCTGTCCATAGCCATACAGATCTGTTAATTTATCAAAAAAATTTCATTCCTTATTGGTTATCTGACCATTTGCTTAATTTAAATCACTTCAGTTTTTAGTTTTCTGTAAAACAAAACTATTGTGATGGCTATTTGTCTGACCGTCCGCACTCTTTGTTTCATCCCTCAGATCTTAAAAACTACCAAGGCTAGAAGGCTATAAATTGGTATGTTCATCATTCGTCCTCCAATAGTATCAAACATACCAAACTTCAGCCATCTAGCATCATTGGTTTTGAACGTGCGTCTAGTACCATTATAGGTGCCAGGATATGCAGGCCACCACCGGGCCATGGCCGAGTCATTCATGGACCGGGGCTGAGAGTTTCATAGAACATTACACGATGTACAGAACAACTCGATTACGCCAAAGACAATTCGGCACATTTTTTATTTTTATTTTCATTTTTTATAGTACTTTGGGAGTTCCCATTTGCCTGATACCGACGTTATCCTTATCTCCCATGCACGAGAGTATTGCGGCACCAGTTAGATCTTCATTGCTATTCTCGAGAATTTGTTGGATAGAATGCTTATGACACTTCCGCTAACATTGTGAAATAAATATCGCTCTTCTAAGTTTAACAAGTAGAATTGATTCTTAAATAAAATTCCATACATTTATCTATACTTGAGCATACGAGTAGATGATTATAAGAAAAACTAGAGTATTTTTTTTATTTGCCTTTTATGAATTTAGATCAGCCTTGTTTTTCTAGGTTTACTTAGTTTTTAAGAATGATTTTGTGGCAGAATAGCCTTTGTTTTGTATGAGCATTTGTTTATTTTATTTTTGAAATTTAAGTGTCCGTTGTCTGGTCATTTTAAGTGTTTAGCGTAAAGTGCTTAATTTAACGTTTCCCAGTGTGGTTAGGCGCCTCCTCCCCGTTTGTTTATATTACCGAACTATCGTTTTAACGATTGTTTCTGATTCGGACTTTGGATAACGATTATTTGGCAGTTTATTTGGACGACGATTCCTTGGATTACGCTTTGGATCCTCGCCTTGGTCTGTTGTCTGCAGGTTCTCTTGTCACCTGCGACTCGAGTGTCTCCTGCCTCGACTTGCGGCTTGAGTACGTCAATAAGGTACTCGCAGATGCTCCTGTCACCTGCGACTTGAGCCAGTCCTGCCTTTCCCTGACGAGGAGGAATTCCCAGGGAACTGTTGCCGTTGCTTACGTCTTCAATCAGCTGCTATGGTTTTGGGAGCTTGCTAGCTCGTGAGATGGCCTGTAGGGAGGCTGACGCCAGGTAAGACAGAGTGTCTCTGATTTTCGTTTGGGATCGCTTTCCCTTTATGGTAATACTCGGGCGTTCAGGACCTGCCCTTTAATAACGGTTATTTCTCCTGTCTTTGTTAGGACTTAGCTTCTTAGTTTTAGGGAATCCAGTGTGTTACTAAGGACTAGTATTTGTCCTTCCTGGTTATCAGTTATGTTATTTGTCATCCGACAAGGTTGATCGAAATTGTGTATTTAAGTATTAAATATTGTTAAGTTTTCTTGAGTGTTTGTTTCCACTGACCTTTAGCACTGAGTTACATTTATTACTGACAACAATTATTATAATAAGAACTTTTATAACAACCCCAAGGGTTGTAACAATTCCCAAGGGTTGTAACAATATTGGCGACTGTGACAGGATTGATGTACTCAGGGGTATCTGGCATTTTGGTCTGTGGAGCAGAACTTGGGTGATCTCTTCAATATTTATTTTGTAGTATTGCCTTTCTCCCTGACTTATTAATTTTTGGCCAAGATGGAAGAGTTCAACTTTGACCCGGCTGAATTTTTGGGGTCTGCTGACTGCCTAAAATACTTGCCTGTTTTAAATAGGAAACATTTAGTTGCTTGTGCACAGTGGTTGGGTGTTCCGCTGAAGTCGGCGGGCACTAAGAGAGATATATTGGAGGCTGTGAAGGGTAAGATTGCCCAGGATTTAGCTGAGGCCGAACATTTGGTGAGTGAAAGTGAAGTCGATAGTGATGGTGAAGATAGTATTAATGATGGTTTGGAAGAGGATAGGTTGAGCATGAGAGCTGGTTTGACTTTGTTTGAGGATCCTCCTCGTACAGGTATTATTTATGAAGGTCCCTCGAATATACCTAAGGCTAATGTGTCGAATAATCCATTTTTGCCCCCCCTTAATTCTTTGCCAGTCGAACCCCTGGCTTCTGTTCATACTTTGGGTGAATCTAAGGAGGAGGTAGAATATAAATTAATTTGTAAACTAATTGAATTAAAGAAAATAGAATTTGAGGAGAACGAGCGGGTAAGGCGTCACGAGTTAGAGATGGTGAAGTTGAATATAGAGATGGCTAGGTTACTGGGGGCCAATTTGGTCAGTTCCCCTAAAGGTATGTTCCAGGAACGGTTTAATTTAGGTGCAGCACTAAAATTGGGTAATGCCCTTTGGGATGAAAAACGCTGCATGTACTTTCCAACGTCTTATGAACCGGGTTATTTGTCGTTTGGAAGGTACAGAAATCTATATAGATGACCTGGTAGTCTATAGCAAACGACTGGCGGACACATATGTTACGATTAAGTAAAGTGTTTGAAGCGTTAAGGGCTGCTGGTCTTGTTGTGAATCTGGCCAAGTGTGAGTTTGGCAAAGCAAAAGTGTGCTATTTGGGTCACGAGGTGGGTTTGGGTCAGGTGGCGCCTAAACAAGCCAACCTCGAGGCTATCGTAAATTTAAAGAGGCCGTGCAATGTCAGAGAAGTTCGGCGAGTGCTGGGCATGACTGGTTATTATCGCAGATTCATACAAAATTTCTCGGACATTGCTCAGCCATTTACCAAGTTGTTAGAGAAAGGGCAGAAGTTTGTGTGGTCTTCTCAGTGTGAGGAAGCATTTATTAAACTTAAGATGGTATTAGTATCTAATCCAATATTGACTTCTCCTAATTTCCAGAGACCTTTTATTATTGCAGTGGATGCCAGTGACATAGGTATTGGGGGTGTCCTCTTTCAAAGGAACGAGGTAGGAGAGGTTCATCCTGTATCATATTATAGTCAAAAGCTACTGGCCGCCGAGAGAAAATATTCCACCATTGAAAAGGAGGCCCTCGCCTTGGTCCGTACTCTTGTGCATTTTAAGCCGTATGTGACTAATTTTTCTTTTCCCATAGAATTCTGGACGGACCACAACCCGCTGGTTTTCATCGAGCGCATGAAAGGAGCCAACCAGAGAATTTTACGTTGGGCTCTGCAATTGCAAGAATTCTCGCTTGTGATAAAACACGTTAAGGGATCAGAGAATCGAATTCCCGATGCCCTTTCAAGGATATAGACTTGATCACGATTTGGCTCCTCTCCCCTCGCCCTTCTCGTCTCTTCAGTTGGTTTGCATTAATCTTAGAGATGTGAGCATGAGTATGAGTGTGTTTCGCTTGAAGTTTGGTTTATTAGTTATTAGGTTTTCTTAGTGAGGCTTTTAATGATTTTGTCTGTTTTCTTTTGAACCAAAGGAAAACCTGTAGTGACCAAAGTGCGGGCGGTCATTACTGTGGTATTGTCTGTTATGTGTAACCTCAATGTTATTGACTGAATTTGAGACAGTCAGTGTCTGGTGGTAACTATTTTGTGCTAATTTGACCTTTTCGTTTATTTTGATTTATTTTTTCTGTTGTTTAGGCTGGTAAGTTTTCCTTGTGTGACAATTCGGTTATTGAAATTAGTTTGTTGTAGTGTTGTTAATGAGAATTCTTATTTCAGGTTTCACACTGAGACTTTACTTTGTCTTGAGTGATGTGTTAATCCTTTTCTCTTTACAGGTTTCATGTTTTGTATAAAAAAAATGTATTCTATTGGAATAATTTTTTTTGTTTTTGGGGAGGAAGGTATAAGAAAAACTAGAGTATTTTTTTTATTTGCCTTTTATGAATTTAGATCAGCCTTGTTTTTCTAGGTTTAATTAGTTTTTAAGAATGATTTTGTGGCAGAATAGCCTTTGTTTTGTATGAGCATTTGTTTATTTTATTTTTGAAATTTAAGTGTCCGTTGTCTGGTCATTTTAAGTGTTTAGCGTAAAGTGCTTAATTTAACGTTTCCCAGTGTGGTTAGGCGCCTCTTCCCCGTTTGTTTATATTACCGAACTATCGTTTAAACGATTGTTTTTCTTTTTTTATTTATATACGAGTGTTTATGAACGCGTCTTGGTGATGTTTGGACGTTGGTGCTCGGACAGAGTTCAGTTCGGGCTTGAGCACTCCCTTGATATCGTACCTTGAGCAGCATTCTGATTCGGACTTTGGATAACGATTATTTGGCAGTTTATTTGGACGACGATTCCTTGGATTACGCTTTGGATCCTCGCCTTGGTCTGTTGTCTGCAGGTTCTCTTGTCACCTGCGACTCGAGTGTCTCCTGCCTCGACTTGCGGCTTGAGTACGTCAATAAGGTACTCGCAGATGCTCCTGTCACCTGCGACTTGAGCCAGTCCTGCCTTTCCCTGACAAGGAGGAATTCCCAGGGAACTGTTGCCGTCGCTTACGTCTTCAATCAGCTGCTATGGTTTTGGGAGCTTGCTA
>NC_061110.1:32937967-32948322 GCF_015104395.2 Macrobrachium nipponense | reverse complement strand
TGTTAGCGAGATCAAGGAAAGTTTCAGCAACAGAACGAGTACTAAACAAGTTATAAGTATCATCTACATATCTTTTGTGGAATAACGGGTAAATACTGAGAGGGCAGTTGTCCAGCAGCTGCTCCTCGAAGTGACAAAAATATTTGCGAACGTTGGGTCCAAAGGGGAACCCCATGCATCGCCATACCATCAATATTCCGCTCAGTAGTTTTCCCAAATCCTCTTCGGTAATCTCCGACGGAGGAGACAACAAGGCCAGGACGAGGAGGCTGTGCGGACCGTGTTCTTTATTAATATTCAATTGTCCGAGTATTTTTAGGTGCGTAAAATTACATTAGAAGTATTTTTTAAACGTACGAATAATTTTCCTCAAATGACTGCTACCAAATGGAAGATAAATTTGTTCGTAAATAATTAGATATTGAAAATGACTGTGAACATTAATGAAGAATTGTAAGTCAAGGCCTTTACACACGCGCGCAGGCGTGATTTCACTAGAAAAGATATCAAAGAAAACCTCATCGTAACGGAATGAATTTTGGGATTTGAAAAACGTCTTTATAGAAATGAATAAGGGGAAATTCGGCTTTTTGGGTAATTCAGGATATAAGAACTTATCAGCTTCAAGGAAATAAACGCCTCATGATGATGGGAACATGATGTAATGAACGAGATATTAAAATCCTAAATATGTATATACATACGTGCGCACACACACACACAGACACACACACACACACACACACATATATATATGTATATATATATATATATATATATATGATATATATAATATATATATATATATATATATATATATATATATATATATATAGTATATATATATATATATATGTATATATATATATATATATATATATATATATATATATATATATATATATATATATATATATATATATATATATATATATATTCTTACGTTTTGGGTTGGCCATGTGATCCCAAATACGTAAATGAAAAGTATTAGAGGGAAAAAATGGAAATAGAGGGCTTCTGACTTACCTTAGACAACTATAAAAAGATTGATTTGGTTATTTTTACTCTAGAAGGTCGTCATTAATTTACATTACATTTATTTACAAGAGGCTGTTGAATGGCATGAGATAAGGTAAGGCAACTTGGCTGCATGTGGACCACGCCTATCTCTCACAATGGGGGAGTGCTGGCCATAATCAGATTTACTTCAATGCTGATTTCCAAAATTAATCATAGGTATCTTTCATTAAGGAAGCCTTGCGAGCGAGGAGACATGACAAATGACTCAGCAAAAATCTGGAAATTAGTCCCAGATTAGACACAAAATAAAATAAGGACTTCTTGCACTATAATTCAGCTACAAGGGCAGTCACTTTTAAATAACACACACTGGGGAGGAACTCTAGTGTTTAAATGAAGACTTAATCTTGAACAGGTCACAGGGGTAACACATGCCCTGATGATGACAAAGGAATTTCAGTAGAGAAGTGATAAAAGGGAGTTCTGAAAAGGAAATAGCAAGATTCATCTTGGAGGAACAGGGCTGGCTGGATTTTGCACTTTCGAGATGTACCTTTAATCCTTAGAGGCTTGAACATGTGTTGTGATGTATGAAGGTGGCTCCAACCAGCGTGACAAGACATTGTCTGGAAAAATGCGAAAAGACAACCAGCGAATTTGGGGGGAAAAGAGGTCTTATGTTAGGAATTTCTAAAGCCCACATCGAAGCCTAACTAATCCTGTGACCTGCCTTCATTACCCTAAACTCGAGGCCTATAGTTAAGGGCTTATTTTCTCCCCGCTACTAACGGAAATTCCGATCTCTGGCCTGCCTTGTGTTTCCCTCCTAGAGTCAACTGATTAGGAGAAAAATGGTTGCTCTTCTAGCAATTGAATAATAAAAATAAATGCAGGGTAGACGAGGGGGTCAATAAACGTAATAATAAATATATATATATATAATATATATATATATATATATATATATATATATATATATATATATATATGTGTGTGTGTGTGTGTGTGTGTGTGCGTGTGTTGTGTGTATATATATACATATATACTATATTAGAAGCAATCACATTCAGGAAGATAGCGCCGTTAGTTTTCCCTTTGTCTTTTACTTTTCATTTAACGCCGGGAGGAAGATAGGTTTAATGGCCCGTTTCTTTTACCAACTTCACAGAAAGTTAGAATTACAATTTTGCTTCCATGCATCAGGTAATGAAATGTGGTGTAGGACGTTAGCATTATTTAGAGAAATATGAGTAGAAAGCAGTTTTCTTCATTGTTAACACATACATCCTTCAATCCCTAACGTTGTAATAAATAATCGTGCAGTATATTATCACAAAAGATACTCAGTACGGTATATACGGGGTTCCAATATAAAATTATCCTCTAAAGAAACAGAATATAACATTATGGTAGTAATGAAATTTTATTATGAGAACTTTTTTCAAGAGTAAAGGGACTGGCTTTTACCTATATGGAATCACGTGGTATCCCTACTCATTCATTTTTTACTGCTCTTTTCAAGGAAGTGAGTAAAAATAAAAAATCTTGCGAATTCAGAGCTAATTATTGATGCCATTATAATATTTACTTTCGCTAAGAATTGCTATATATAAAGTAACGCTGTGCGCAGAATACCTGCTGATCATGAATCAAAGCCTCAGCTTTACCCATTCATGCAGTAGCTTCCGGTCTACCATTTTACAAGGTAAGGAAACATTCCTTACAAATATTATGATGTCTTCGATGTTGTCTTATAAATGATTACTATACACTCTTTTCAAATAACTGTTCGTCCATCTCTCTCTCTCTCTCTCTCTCTCTCTCTCTCTCTCTCTCTCTCTCAATATTACATATATGTAAGTGCCGTATGTTCCGATGATTTAAGCATGCATGTATACATAAAAATAGACAAATAGATAGATATAGTGAGAGAGTGTGAGAGAGAGATATGGCCACGTATAAGCCATTTCAGTCTTTGTACGACACACACACACACACACACACACACACACACCCAAACATAAAAAAAGAGGAAGCTCTTTAATCTCTGCCACTGTTTTCTTGCACCTTTTTCTCTGAGCAACGTGCTCTAGAAACGCAGACCAAATAACACTCATAATACCTATGTTGACAGAAAGATAGAGAGATTGAGGTTGTTACGAAAGGTCTTCCTTTTAGGTCATTGCTTTATTCTCTTAGATAACATTTCACTGTTCCCTCTTTCACTAGCCCAGTTTTGTCTCTCTCCATCATGCCTCGACTTCACTCTGTCTGCCTTAACGGGCAACCAAGTAAAAACAGGGAGAGAAGCGCTTCAATAAATCCTTGAGTTATTCCCTGTGAATCCATCTTGACGACGCCCAGAGCCTTTAGAAACGCCTCCCTCCAACCCCCACCCCTTCTTGTTTCTAATTTCGAGTCTAAACTTTCATCACACTTTCTCTGTTACACCGAAACTATTTGACGGTGACAGTTACAATCAGTTTGGATGGAAATGATAACCAATTTTGCGTTTGTGTCCCCCTCCAACGAAGGAGCCTCATCCATGATTTTAGGGCGGCAGGGGTACAGCCCCTCCCTGACCCCTACCCCTCCACCTGACTCTCGCTCAAGACAAAATGCGAAAAAATGGATGCCACCATATTATAAAGACAGCTTCAACGTCCAACCGACTTCCATCCCTTTCATATATATATATATATATATATATATATACCTATATATTATATATTATATAATATTATATATATATTATATAAATATATATATATATATATATATATATATATATATATATATATATATATATCAATTGCAATCTCCATGGCCTTAAACTATTCCTGAGATACAGTGAACTGGATATCAGACGACATTTGTAGCTTAATCTTTGTGAATATATAGGAAGGCTTGGGTGGACAGGTTAAAAAACCTGCACACACACACACCACACACACACACACACACACACACACACATATATATATATATATATATATATATATATATATTATATATATATATATATATATTATATATATATGTTTGAATGCTGCATGTGGCGATACACTTTTCAATTATAATTCCCCTTTCAATTACATTTCCCCTGGCTACAAGTTGTTACCCATTCATAGCGATCCAGCTATTAAATAATATTTGTGGCTAAGTATTTGTGAATATAACTGTATATGCATATAATTAAACTACATTATGTCTACTCTTTAAATAGAGAACACACATAATAAAATTTAAAGTTTTAAAATTTCCAGTATTTTGAAAAATGATAAGTGAATTCCTACTGAAGAATCCAGCGTAAATTCTAGCAACGAGGAGTTTAGATGCAGGTAAGGAAAACAGTACATCAAAGATGTCTTCACTGATGTCAGCTTAAAAAGAGAGAGAGAGAGAGAGAGAGAGAGAGAGAGAGAGAGAGAGAGACCCTTAGCTGGCTATGCGGGTTTGGAGTCAATTTTGTTCTCTCATTAACTTGAATGGTTATGGCAAGTTAGTGTCCTGTGCTTATTTGACTTTGGTAAATTGAAGCTCAAGAGCAGAATTGGGAGTCTGAGACTTTGCTGGAGTTTGTGCCGACTCTTGAAATTGCTTTCTTACTAAGATATTGGGGTGTAAAGGTAATTTCAGCTGTGAACTTTGTAATTAGATAGATAGATAGATAGATAGATAGATAGATAGATGATAGATAGATAGACAGATAGATAGATAGATCGATAGATAGATAGATAGATCGATAGATAAAGAAATTGCTAGATAAAAACGGGTTAGGAACATAACAAAAGAATAATGAAATTTGGTTCGATACACCGGAATAAAAAAAACGAAAAATAGCCTTTTTGTTTCATTTACTACAGAGAGAGAGAGAGAGAGAGAGAGAGAGACAGAGAGAGAGACAGAGAGAGAGAGAGATCTTTGCTCATTGAATTACAACAGTGAAAGAACATGTTATTTGAGCTGGTTCTATGTTGCAACAGAAGACGGAATAAACAAAGCAAAAAGTAAGGATGAAGAGATTCCTGTCGATCATATTCGAACATAATTTAATATAGTGAATTCGCAAAAGAAAAAAAAAATGATCTTAGCCTTCCTGTCCAGAAATTTACGAATTAGAATACTGCGTCCTCCATTGAAAATATCCAAGAGCAGACAGTATCCTTTGACATGATTAATCGAAATATATTTTTTACGCCTGCAGGGAAACAAATATTTTTATGTTTTGTGAGGGGGGAGGGGACCATTCGACGCGGCCGATTACGCCTACAATTAGCCACCGCCAGTTCACCTCCAAGGAGGACGTTTTGCCGCCTCCTATTCCTCACGGAGGACTGACTGACTATCCGCCGCCGCAAATAGGCCGTTTGTTTTCATTCTTTTGAGTTCTGTTGTTTGGTTGTTAAATGTATAATCATATTTGGAAGGGAATCCTGGAGGCATTATTTAGTAGAATCGACATGGTTTGTCGACGGTACATTAAGCATAGCCCCTATTTTATTCTCTCAAATATTTTGTATTTATGGCAAAAAAACTTGATGGGGTTTCATCCAATTCTGTATATACTACTTCTAACAAATAAGCAACGTTCAACTTATGTACGTATGTTTGAAATGATTAAATCATTGGTACCTAGAATCTAAGACTGCAGTGTGCCCATTGTAACTTTGAACAAGCAGCTATTGGTGCTATGAAAAAATGTTTTCCTGGAGTCAAAATAAGAGGCTGTTGCTTTCATTTGGCACAAAGTGTGCATAGATATATAGCTGCAGCTGGAGCAAATCGTCAATACAACACCGAACCTGATTTTGCTTTAAAAGCCAAAATGATACTTGCTTTGGCTTCTGTGCCACATCGCAACCTTGACATCTACGCAAAAGCACTTGCAGACTTTTTGCCTCAGGAACTGTTACCAATACTAGATTGATTTGAATCTAATTATATTGGTATCTACAATAGGCGTGGCAGTTACCGAAGGGTACCTTTGTATCCCCTTGATATGTGGTCGCAATATGAGGCAACTTTAAATGATGAAGATCGGACAAATAATCATGCAGAAGCAGCTCATCGAAGAATTGCCTTTAAACTCAGAGCTAACCACCCAACCATATGGAAATTCATAGGAACTTTATTGAACTTACAGCTGACGGCGGGTGCCTACCAACATTAAAGCTAAAACAAATATCGAAACGCGGACGAAAGAATAAAAAAGAAAATTGCTCTCGAATACAACGGTGATAGAGACGCTTTGGAAGATATCAGAGGAATACCCCATAACTATCAAATGAACTTAAGTTTCTATTTCTTTATTTTTGTTTATTTTCTATAATTTTGTTAATTTTTTGTGTGTAAACTAATAACATTTATTATAACCCTTGTGAGGACCATTAATATATTGTTCAATTCCATTTCTAGTTTTTAAGCATCGGCGTTGCCATCATTCCTTATTTTGTATATTGGACCTTGGTTGACTCGTGAGCAAACGAATGACAAATAGAATCTGAACCATTACCAGAAGAAAGCGTGAAATTCTAACTTTTTTCTTCTTCTTCAGATTCACATTGTCGCCTTTGTCCTTGATATTTTCTCTGGAAAATCTTCTAGTGTTAACTAAGATATATTCTGATGCGATCGTGGCTGCATTGTAACCGGTATTCTCCACGAAAGAGAAAACGTTGACTGTTGAGCTCATCTATCTTTCCAGAATATCTATCGTTATATATATTGAAAACAAGTATCATACAGCACACAAATGCCCGTGCAAATAATCATTTGAGAAGAACGATTGAAATTACTCTCTTGTCACATGTTACTGAACTCAAAAGTAAGTTTCTACTAGGAGGCTAGTGCTTAACTATATCCTCCAGTTAGCAAATGTCTTCACTGCATCAATTCGTGAGCCCCTTATAGCATCTAATAGACTTTTGATTGTCAGAGGCTAAAACTCATCTGAGATTGTTTATTGAGAAAGTTTAGATGGGAATAAAAAAAGAACAGGCAAGTGAGTCCAGACAAATTAGTTAAAGAAGTTACTAATTTTGTAGAATTAGTGAGAACCAATTTCAGAGACTGATCACGAGGCTGGGCGGGCTTAACTTCACTTTCAGGCTGACGACAGCACCATTCGCGAAATTCCTGAAATTTTCAGGAAATTCGTGAAATCACCAATTCATTTAAGGACATTTAATCCCGAGGGGTTAGGCTAAACAGGCGAAACATTAGATTCTCGAGGGACTAGTACTAAACACTGCGAAACCGTGTAGATGAAGCACTTTTTCGCCGTGTTTATTACCAGCCCACGGGAATCAAATGTTCGTAAAATTCCTGGTTTCACAGTCTTATTGTATATGCCATCAAACATTTTGATAGATAAAATCCATAATGAAGAGTAAGGTGCGTCACGTATATTTTGAAATATCAAAAAGTGCTTCATGTATTATAAAACTTTCCCCCATACGCGCATACAACAAATGGAATCATCCTTTCTTTATGATCGCATCAAGAGAGAACAACCTGAAATTACCGAACAATATTTTGCGTTTTTGCAGTCATGCTCTGCGTTGGCTTCCCGGATATTTCTGGACTAAGCGAATGGACACGAGTCATTTTAATCCTATTATTATTCATAAGCTTGCAAATGACACTCATAATCAATTACTCGTACAAAATTTTCATTTGAACGGCTGTCATGCTGTTCGCACATGCCTCTGGATGCTGATTTTGGTAGAAAGAAAAACGACATATTGCCACAATATTCAATAAAAAAATGAAAATAAAAAGCCTGTTGCCTCGCCTCGTCCAGTCTTGATTATACTAAGATCCAAAATAATCCAGTTACTCTCTTAATTTTCATTGATGGTGACAACGAATTTTTATTGTTCGTCAAAAGAATGATGAAATAAATACTGAAACATTAATATGCAAACCTGCGCATACCAAGATTTACTTTGCTGGTACCATAAAGGAATATATTACTTGGACAAACCTAATATTTTTAATGATGTTACAACTCACAACCAATATCATTTCTCTTTATCTAGAGTCCCTCCCTACCTTGCCTCCCACAACTACCTATCGTGATTATTTGTGTTGTAACTACGTTCCAGACTGCCATGATTTTGCTATAGATATATTAATCGAAAAAATCGCCATCCGTTCAAGAACTGCATAATATAAAACAATTCATTAAGACATGAAAACAATCTATTTAATATAGAGAGTTAATCTACTACATTAAATAGATAAAAAAATCAGCGCTAGCACATTCTAAACTTAAAGTTCTTATATTTTCAAAAAATATATGCTAGCACGCATACACACTCAACACACAAACACACACACACACACACACACACACAAGTTACAATCACTACTAACCCTTACTTTAGACTCCTTTTAATTCTTTTTTTACTCGACTGCATATTTGACTGTCACTAGAATGAATTTTGTCTTGGTTTGACCAAATTAAGTCACCTTGTAATTCTTACTCATCATGATATACCGGCAATGAAATGATATTCATTCAATGAAAATTATAAGTTCACAGTCTCGCATATCTAAGTCAGTTTTACAGCTGCCAATGAATCTCGTAAATTAGAATATTTGTTTAATTATTTATATAAAAACCACTTATCCGGATCTGGCGATACTATAATTGCTGATACATGATAATAAAATATAATGAACTGTAATCAGATGGCCGGCAGTTATATAATACGAAAGTCGCGTGCAATAAAAAGACCGCGAAAGGATGATGTAACAATCATATATATTATTTCTGGTAATCAAGATTTCCACATTAGGAACTTAAGGTTGGATCTTGAAACGACAAATATCTTAAGCATGATTCTTTTAATGGCGCTCACGTTTTCTTGCGTTCTTAGTTTTCGCATTTCTCATCACAGACGTCAATGATTTTACTCTTAGCTGACAAAACATTTCAAGAGAAAATGCTGAATACCTCGACGACTAATCCATGAATAATCAAGGCAGCTTGTTTCAATGAGAATGGAATTTGTGCAGTCAGATACTAACAGAACAATTAAAGCAAACCTTATCAACTTTTAAAAAGCATTTTTTAAAAATTCTGCTGCATAGCAACCATCATTCGAGGTACGTAGGCAGGTAATAACCTTACGATAAGTTAATTTTTCTACACTTCCCGGAAACCAAGAGGCTCATCGGATAAAAAGGACCCTCTTATAGAGAGCCAAATCAGTAATAAACATAACTTTGAGATATTCAATCATTTATCATGAACTCCTTGTGTAAATGTCTAAGACAACAAACAACATTCCGTTATTAAAAATACCTTATATATCTCTGATGTCCGTGATCCAACACATCCAAAGGGCTTGAAACCTCCCTAATTATTTATTAATTCAGTTCTGAGAAGCATCAGAAAGATGACTTGTCCACCCTTTCGATTTCTGTTTATAAAGCACACTGACAAACATACATGCATGTTCGCATGCAAGCACAAACCCATATATGCACACCACAAGAAAGGGAAGGCGAACTTGTGCGACGTTCAAAAGAGTGGGATAAGCGGATGCTTTGGGAACCTACGATAACGATGACCTTATTGCATCTAGCATGCATCCTTATGGCGAGGGTTGTAGTAAGAAGTTTTTCCGTCCATACGCAGCAGCGACCTCATTATGAAGAGTTCTCTATGGGAGAAAAAAAGAGCAGGTCTCCAATATGGCCTCCAGATGTCTCCAAATATCTCAATATCTGGTAAATCACGCTCGCATACTTGGTCATGTTTAATGTTGATATTCACATAAAAAGGGTCGGTCGTGTAGAAACACTTGGTATCTTAAGGACAAGCTATTATGCCAGAATAGAGAAATAGCTTAGGTTTAGGGACAATGTGAAATAGCAGCTAATCATTTTTTTTTTTTGTCACTTATAAGGTAGTTCAGGAGGTTTGACCTCCGGTCCACTGCTTTACAATAACCACAACCACAACATGATGCTATTTCTGCTGAAGATGATAACGCACGAGAATAAAGTCATCTTTAGAGAAGTGCAGATTTCTGAGGTCTCAAGTGCCAAGGGGTGATTTAGAATGGCAGAGTTTCGTATGCAGCTTTCCTTCACTGTACTTGTCAAATATAGAGCTCGTGGCAGAACTTCGCCTTAGATGCAGTTTACCATCTATTTAGGGCTGCAGTACTAGGCAACCCGACTCAACGGTGAAAGTATTTTCCTACTTGTACCTTATGTTCCAAGCTGCATTCAGAAGACTTGACCTGCAAACGGTCCATAATCTCAATTAGTGAAGTCCTTTTTCTTGACATAGAAAGCAAAATTTAATTTCAAAGCTG
>NC_061110.1:32917967-32932967 GCF_015104395.2 Macrobrachium nipponense | reverse complement strand
TCTAGACTATCCATGAATTAGGCTCAGAATGATAAAAGAAAGGGATTTGATAAATAAATTACAATATGGTTCAAGGACAACTTCCTAAAATGTTTTCCTTGCTTTATTAAAATATTTTACAAGGAATCCAAGCCAACTGCATCTATGTTCTTAAATCCACAAATGAAGATAGCATTATCTTGGTTCTAGGATAGAGGTTAGACAAATCTTAACCACGAAAACATTTACTGTGAAGGCTTTTCATAAAGAATAAAAAAAAAAAAATCCTGAGGGATCTAAAACCATCGGATGATCATCTTCCTCCATGACTTCATTTTGCGTTTCATGCTCCAGGTGCAATTCAGGGCTTGTGCAATCCAGTGGTTCCCGGACCTTTAGGAGAGAATCTCTCATATAAAAGTAACGTTTTTCATAGCTGCTTGTTAACGGCTCATTTTCCTATTTCCGTTAAACGAATTACAAGCATCTTTCCTTTCGTACTTTTTCAATCTATTTTCTGTCATATACAGACATTTTTTTATAACAGATCTCTTTCCATTAGTAGTTCGCAGTTATTACTGATAGCAATGTTAAAAATGGTTGTAAATAGTCCCTAACTCATACCGTCTCATTAAGCATTCCCCACACACACACACACACACACACACACACACACACACACACACACACACACATATATATATATATAATATATATATATATATATATATATATATATATATATATATATATATATATATATATATACACGTCTATATTAGAAATGGAAACTAATTTTCTCGTTCTCTCTCTGTCACTCCGTCTCTCGCTTTTAGCTTCCTCATTACTCATAAAGATGTTAGACATCACGGGAACATGGCACATCTTTCACTTCTGTACTTCAGTACCCAACCAATCATTTTTATGTCTTTAATACTTTAGCCTAGACTTCACTTCCATCCTAAGAACCTTTTATCACATAATAACTATTTTGTAACCCATGCTTGCCTCTTTCCAGTATTAACATTTCTGTGAATTCTGCCATAAGACATTCCCTGATGCATATATTGTATACACTGCTTCTAGTTTTCTGTAAGTGAAAACTAATGTACCGGCTTTGCCTGTCTGTCCGCCCTCAGATCTTAAAATCTACAGAGGCTAGAGAACTATTAATTGCTATGTTGATCGTCCACCCTCAAATCATCAAACATACCAAATTGCAGCCCTCTCGCCTCGGTAGCTTTTATTTTGTTAAAGGTAAAATTACCCATAATCGTACTTCTGGCGGCGTTATAGGTACCAACATCATAGGCCATCACCGGACGGTTTCAAAGGCTGCGGCAGTTTTATAGGCTGTGGCTGAGCCCAACACCGGACAAAACTGGATTGCGCCGAAGGAACTTAAGCTTTTGTTTTTTACTTGTTTTCTTTTCTTATTAAATTTCTCATGTCGTTTCATATAATATATATGAACCTTCATTATCCGATTTCCTTCATTAATCAGCTTAGCGTTGCTAAGGCTCTGTAATTCTTTCACCAATTCCTTTGTGACTTTTCCCTCCTCTCGACATTGATTGGACACACTTGCAATCTACTTAATTCTGTTTCTACTATCATAAAGCGGTCTCTCTCTCTCTCTCTCTC
This sequence comes from Macrobrachium nipponense, assembly GCF_015104395.2. Classification (NCBI taxonomy): domain Eukaryota; kingdom Metazoa; phylum Arthropoda; class Malacostraca; order Decapoda; family Palaemonidae; genus Macrobrachium; species Macrobrachium nipponense. Next base: position 32,931,344 of record NC_061110.1, on the reverse strand, counting down.
TCTCTCTCTCTCTCTCTCTCTCTCTCTCTCTGCAGTCCCTTGAACACTGAGCGTCCTTCCTCAACATTTTATTAATCCTCCTTCATTCTCAATAGTCCCTCACATTCTCTGTGTTTATGGTTATGGAATTTTATACTTATAACGGAGCAATTTGATCGTGCTCCCCGATGGCTTGAGAAAGTCTTTCTTTGCAAAAAGGATGTTTCCTCGCGGATGAAAAAAGTCTTCGATGTGATAATGCATTTTTTGTAGGCGAGGAGGAGAGACCGTTCAAAGGAACAAAAGCCTGGATGAGGCCAGACAGATTCTGTCTTTTATTATTCAATTTGCAGTTCGACTATTACTACCGAGATCGAGAAACTAATTACATTTAATCATAAATTCCTGGAATAGGAACAAATTCTGTGAATTCCTTTTTCGAAGTGCAAAGCGACCCATTCCCAGCAAACAGTCTCATTTCAGTAATATTCTCGTAAATGTCACTTGATTTAATAAGAAGATAAAAATTAGAGTTCTGTTTATCACCCGTCTTGAGATAGTCTCGGTGAATGTTGATACAACATTAGACTCGTGTCAACAACCTGGAAATCGGGTTATGATAGTTTCGGGAAAAAAATCACTTCTCTCTCTCTCTCTCTCTCTCTCTCTCTCTCTCTCTCTCTCTCTCTCTTTCGCCTCCCTCAAAGATGCCGTCAGCTTAATTCAGTAAAATTTCCTAACAATAAATGCTTCGAATGTGGATCGTTAGTGAAGAAGAGATATTCACTCAAAGATTCTAACGACCTATGTGCTGTATTTACTCTGATAAGAAACAGGTGGATTATTTATCTTCTGCAACCATAAACCGCCTTCTGGAGGGATACAGCTGCACTTCATAATGCGCGTAATATTTGGGACAGAAGGGAAGAAAACGCCATTACAGGTCCTTATGAATTCATAAAGTTCTTCTCCCTTTGACTTTCATGTGTCATGCATAATTATTCTGTTCATAACCCTGGGATCATTGCTCTGATATTTTAGGACTAAAACGAGATGAAAGAAGAAGAAATCCTTTAATATTCTCCGATCCCCGATTTTCATGAGACTTTTATATGAGGAATAATTTCAGACAAGCGCTAATTTTTCATGCTGGAGATTTTTGGACTGTATATCTTTTATGGTAAACTACACACATATATATATATATATATATATATATATATATATATATATATATATATACGTATATATATGATGAAAAATAAAGAAATTGGAGGTGAAGGTCAATGTGGTGGCGGTCTTTCAATCCTGGCATGATTAACTGAGTCTGGTACAACTGAGTAACATCTCTTCTCTTGTGGTCCTATCTTAAGGTCCAGCTCTAGACAACTTTCGGTTTTTATCATATTGAGTACTTCATTGGTTACCTTTTGTGCCCAGGGTCCTCTCCGAGTGCGTGACTGTCATTCAGAGCCTTCACATAATCTGCCTAACCTTCCTACCATAATGAAGTGCAGGTTTTAAGTTTCAGTTATTCTAACATGCTTGCTTTTGCATTCAAAGGAGTGCGTTAATATTTTATTGTCGTTCTGTGCATACAATAACAGTTTCTCTTTGCAGACTTTTCCTGCGACTGGGAATGGTCATCATCCATCTTGGGCCTTTTATCTTCTGTAACTCATTGTGCGATTGGTGTCCTTGACGAAAAAAAATCTTGATGGTATATGTAACCTCTAGGGCTAGTATCATGTAATAGAAAAGAAATTTGACTTTCTTGTAGGTTACAATCCTTTCAGGCAGGCTTACATAGAACCTTGCTTATGATACTTTTCCTGAGATTTACTGCAGACTAGCCAAATTATGAAGAGGTGTAAAATGCATTTTTTAAATGATGTCTTGTACTATATAATGATTACTCAACTGAGAAAGGCAGCGTTAATCGTAAATATTCCAGTTGTATTGTTGACCGGTTCCAGCATTTTAGTTTTAAGGTCCTTAACATATGAAACAGTCTCCAAAATGGCAGTAATATGTGTGAGATTCATCAGAGTAATATCTTACGGAATGTATTTGTGACAACTAAATCCGTCAACGACCACGTTCTGTTTGATTTTCTTCTGAATTTACATAGATGTTTATCTATGTCTTCATTACTTTTTACTTCAATATTTTAATGAAATAAAGCTTCATAATAAAAAAAAATCCTCATTACTCAGTTTTTTTATGTGCCAAATAAATAATTATTCTTTATTCTTGGCTTAACTTAAAAGGTATAAAGTACCAAGGCATCAAGCACTGATGGAATACCCATAGAATGATCCCAGTTACTTTTTATGCCTTAGACGAAAGACATAACTGCTGAGAAATGAACATCCCAAATAGATGGTTTACATTACATACGACATGAAGGATTTTGATAGTTTTCCCAAGAAAAGACCACAAAGAAATAGGAGAGGACTCGTCTTTCAATTAAAGTTTAGCAATATGAAAAATTATCAATTAGGATAAAGAAATGATAAATTCTTCATGATAGGTCAGACAAACGGTTCAACAAGAGCATTTCCAAGTTTTTATAAAATCTCAAATCTAAATGAAAAAGGATATACAAAGATGCTTTTCGTCACCAAATGCTTTCTAGAGCCTGATTCCCTAGAATCTTTTTCATGACAATCAGAATTCCTTATCGTAAATGAAGCAGAATATAACTTTATGAAAATGTTGTCCTCTGCTACGCTGCTACCACCCATTCATCAGCAGCTCCAGGACTATTTGGCAACGTCTTTCATCGCGCCCGTAAACAATAGATTCCATTTTACGCTACTTAGATATTTTCCTCCTCGTTAAAGATAGTACGTTGCTTCCTCAATAGGAAGTAGGCTATTTGCACTGCACTCGTCTTGTTTTTCGGTGCTGTGAGATTGTTCTATATATCATTTTCCTTTCGACAAGAGCTCTCCTTTCTGTCTACACATTTCTTCCTGTCATTCACCCGATTTAAGTTTTGCTCTAAGAACTGACAGTAACCTATCTACATTATGAGAGGTGACTGGTAAGTTTGTAATGCTTGGATAATTATGGAGTCACTTATACACAGGTGACATATACTGAAGCTGCAAATATTAATCCACAAATAACTTAATATCGAATTCACTATACCAAGTCCCAATCCTAGCCAGAGATGACCCACTTTTCATTTATTTTGAATTCCTAAAGGATGTAAGTTATGCTTTCACCTGAGGAAGGCCATGTTCAAATTAATGGAAATGTTTTGCTCAAAGTGTTTCAAAGTACATCATGATTTACAACAGTTATCAGTGTTTGACTCAGAAACCAAAACTTTCAAACATTAATCCACGAAAATTAGGTCAACCCAAGGTCAAACTACCATTCCATAATGAAGAGTTTGAAGCTTATGTAAATCTGGTTAGAACTAAGCTGTAACGTGCATTTTATAATTGGAGATTTATGCTCCATGTTTAGAAATACATCGTTAAGGAAGCTTTTGCTTCTGACGAAAATGTTTTTTGGGTAAAAAGTACAGTGGTAATATAGATTCAAACCAATTACGATTGTTTTTGTCTACAGCCTTCAACTGATGTATGGAAATTGAAAAGAGCACATTTAAACATTTTCATTGTTCCTTCTTTGAAATAATTAACTAAAAAAAACATTCCCATAAACACCTTAAAAAGGCGCAAATACACAACCAGTTTCTATTGAATGTTGAAGTCCCAACAGTCATTCTAAATCCCTCCCGCTTTTATGTTATTTTCATTATTTCCTGAGAGACGGAGAACTGGCAAAGGTTGATTACCTGTTCATGATCATAATTATTTCAGAAACCAAGTAGGGAGAAAGAACCTTGCGAAAACTTTAGTCTCTTGCTGGTCTTATGACGAATACCCGGACGAAATGCAAGTTAATTGTCCTTGGGGTAAGGTAGCAAATGATAAAAAATATCGACAGTTTCCCTGTCCCTTTCATAGTTTTATAAGTTCGACCATACCTCAAAATATGAGCTGTAGCTAAAACAGCAGTCCCATATCTGTTTGTCGCTCATCTTGTAAATTATAAGCTGATCTAGTCTCCATTCCCTTTGGTGGGTTTTGGCTCCTGTTCAACGAAGTGATGAAGTAATTAGTGGAGGACCTCCAAGGGACCATCAAGGGTCGTTAAGGGGGACCCAAGAGTTTGTCCACAGCTGATTCCTAACTCCTTCTTAATTAGAGAAGAAATGCTCAGAAATTCTTATGATGAAGTGAGGCTTAGAACATTTCATGCAAAAGCAATATTTTATCTTTGGAGCTTCATCGTGCAATCGTTTAGGTTCAGAGATAGTAAAGAGAAATATGTAGAATGACCGCCCTAGAATTATGAAAAACATACACGCCATGAACATGTGATGTCATAAATTTTGTACTGAAAATTTGAATTTCTACTCAGCACAAAATACATCTACCAGTAAGCATAAAAAAAGGGGCTAAAGTAAATGATAAGGTATAAATTGACACCTTCAGACGTATGTCAAGTATTGTTCCTGATCAAACTATGCTCCATAACACTATAATGAGTGGAAATATTATTCATTTCCTTGAAAAACTCTTGTTGGCTATGTACTACGTACATTTGGGAGTGTATCATTATGAATATATATGTATTTTGAAATTTGGGAAAGTAGCGAATTTTCGAAATTCTGAAGTCTAATAAACGAATGATTCCAATTAATTGCTTTAAGAACTAACTTAATACAACGAATACGTTGATAATGAGACCATACACGAATTATTTGCCAATCCTCATTTATACTTAGTGTTAATGTGTTGAAACAAATCAAAGAGAGTCTTTTGTAGTTAATTTTTACCGTCTAGTGATAATCTTCAAATTTCTTCGGTGATTATGAGTTAATAAATAACCATTCCTAGACTAGGTTTTTTTTTCGTCTTCTTCTTCTCTGGACGAAAGGTTTGCATCACATAGGCGTAAGATATTACCGGCTACTTGTGGATTTTAATCAATACGAAAACTGCATAACCACATCCGTCTTAAGGAAGAAAGCTTCATACCATAAGGAGCTTGTTTTGTCTATTGTGATAAAAATATGAGAGGTTTTAACAAACAAGCCAAGTTGTTTTAATTAAAAGAGCTAATTTATACAGATCTACTTAGGTTTCAGAAGCACTAACAGTATCAGTTTTTATTCAGTAGAATGAGAAGTCCTTGTGTTTAAATCAGCAAATCACGAAATAGCGAAAATTGTACAGAATTCAATTGCAATTATGCACTAGGAAGTTCTATTGGACCAGATAAGTTTTGCACGATGTATATATATATATATATATATATATATATATATATATATATATATATATATATATGTATATAAGCGGCTAAAAGGAACATAATTTTACCTCTTGGTAAATATATATATATATATATATATATATATATATATATATATATATATATACCAAGAGGTAATATTTTGTTCCTTTTAACCCCTTTTATTTGAAAGTCAATAAAAATGTATGTTTTTCTTTGTTCTAATAAATACCTTACTGGCAGGGTATTTATTTACAATAAAATACTGAATAACATCATAAAGAGTTTCAAGTGTTGTATTTCGATCTCATTGAGAGAGAGAGAGAGAGAGAGAGAGAGAGAGAGACAGAGAAGAGAGACACACACACACACAGACAGAGTAGTTATTAAATAATATTATGGATAAGAGACATAATTCCAGGCAATCTAATGTACCATTTTTGATTATGTTAAAGTTGTTTATTTTATTATATAAATATTTGATGCGACTATTTTTTCCAATTGTTTCAAACTGATTTATAATGAATTAATTTTTGGTTGAAAAGACAGAAATGTACAGCAAGGAGAGTGTCTTCATCGAATTCCATGTCTTTGCAGAATTCGTAATTCTAAAGCAAATCGCCTGGAAGATTGATTCCATAAAGTATATGTGGGATTCTGCAGCCTTAGAATAGGACTCGATATTGGAGTATAGACGCACTGTGAAGACTTCCTTGATATGACATCGACGTCCAAACCACTGTTTACACGGAATAAATAGTTTGGCTTTAGGAAGGGATGTACTGTGATGAGCGGATCGCAACAGTCATATCTGAGGGAAAGTGAAATTGGACTTGTTATCCTTTTGGTGTTATCATTTCCACATACAGTGACAATGTCAGAAAAAGGAGCGTTTTACTGTCTATTCCTTAGTAAATTGATAATGAAAATATTAATGATAATAATAGTGGTGCTAGTCAACATTTTATTGACTTTTCTAAGTCTAAGCTAATTATAGTTAACACTTTATGTATTTTTTCTTTACATTTTTTTATAACATACCGTAGTTATACACAAAGTCTTCTATGTAGGCTATTATCTTACCAAGACGTTATTTCAGTAAAAACGAAGTGTTTTGTCGATGGAAGAGTTTTTCAAATAAATAATTAACCGTAGAAAGAGAGAGAGAGAGAGAGAGAGAGTATAAATCGGTTTGAAAAGAACGCTAAATATTACACGTTTTCCAGTAAGTTTTTACTTATTAAAGAGATGTTTCCGATTAGATATAAATTTAGGTCATACGAGTATATTCATATCCTTGATATTTTTTTTTTTTAGCTGAATAAAAGAAGTTACACAACGAAACTGGTGCAGACCAATATCGGACTGTTATTGTGCGGATTACATGGGAATATCACCAGATCGTGAAGCGTTCATTAGTACTTTCTATTAAAGCTTATAACGTAGTAGATAACCTGCTGGCAAGTAATGTTTTTCAACAAGGATAATTTATGAGCATTTCTAAAGAGCCTAAACAATAAAACTGATATAACAGTATAAAGTGACAACTAATAGTAAGTTTCTCCATTGCTAAACTGATCTCGTCTATATATAGATTTATCATCTCTTGTTTTTCCTCTCTCAGTATTAATGGTTTATCAAATTAATATAAACACAAGAAAGATATTATGCATATTTATGTATATATGTATGTATGTATATATATATATATCTATATATATATATATATATATATATATATAATATATAATATATACATCGTGCTAAAAATGTCCTTTAATATCTAATTCGCTCTACCTCGGAATTGATATATTTTCATATATGTTAACTGGAAGGGAATTTTTTAGTCGATAAGAAATTTGTCGGCCCACGGGCGCGAACCATGGAACCCAACAAATTCAGGACGCACAGAGAAGCCTTATATGTGGTGCGCCCGTCAGCCAACAAATTTCTTATCAACTAAAAAATTCCACTTTGGTTAACATATATGAAAAATATATTATATACGAGGTAGAGCGAATTAGATTTTAAAGGACATTTGTAGCTCGATGTTTGTATATGAAGCTTCTAGAAGAATTGTTGCCCAAAACATTTTGTGTCATCTCCAGTCCAGCTTCCGTAAGGGAGAAGTTTTTCATTCCGGCTTTAAAACTCAAACCGTTCACATCTCTCTCTCTCTCCCTCTCTCTCCATCGCATAGCACTTTTGATTTTAAAAGTAACGTAACGATTTTGTACTTATTGAATGGTCACTCGTAATTTGTAAATTTCAGATTTGATGTTTCTTAGAATTTATTTAGTGTTATTTAGTGATTTTTTGTGGAATTTGAACAAACATTGTTTCATAACGGTGCCTGGTTTTGTGAAAGTGGGAAACGAGCTGCAGCAAGAAAGAAAGAAATTGGTATACCAAAAAGGTAAAGTGTGTTATATTTTTATTAGTTGCAACTAATAACTGATAGGAACAGTGGTTAGGTAAACACTGATAACTGACGGTTACTAAGGTTTGGTAAAAACTAATAACTGATGGTTACAGCGGTTTGAGTGAAACTATTTACATTTTTACACATTGCAAATTTTTGTGTTTTGTGTTTATTCATTTGAAGTGATTTTTATGTTTTGTGCATTTGTCCATTTTCTTATTGAAGTGTGCCTTTTTATTTTATATTCTATGTGATTAATACTTTTTGCCATTTTAATATTGTCCACATTTTTCTGTATTTTCATTTGCATTCACAATTTAATTGACTTACACATTTAATTGAATTTAACACTTGTGAATTAATTTGCATTTACTTAGAATTCTTTTCAACTTTTATTGTTGTTTAGCTCTTGTAAATTAATTTCCAAATTTCTATTATTGCCTACCACTTTTGAATTTCAATTGAATTAATTTTCTTGAATTTTTTGATAAATTAATTTTTATTTTATTTTACTTAATTGATTCAAGAATTAATTAAACTTTACTTTGTTTTCAAGTAACAGTACTTTTCCCTGATATTGTGAATTTCACTTATCAATTTTTGTATTTAAAATTTTTATAAGTGTTTTCATTTCTAACCAATATATTTGCATTTGATTATGTTGATGTTAGGTAGAAACATAGAGCGGTATTACTTACAAGATTACCTCACACCTGTATTGATAAACTTAGTCTGATTTTCTGCAATACTAGTGAGTTGTTAAGGGATAACTGTTGCCTTTAGAGTATTCAGTCATTTAGTACCTGTGATGAGGGTTAAGGTGTCTGGCTTTCGTGAGGTAACAATAAATGAATGGTAAGCATAGTAACCAGATACTTCGTCACAATATATATATATATATATATATATATATATATATATATATACTATATATATATAAATATATATATATATATATATATATATATATATATATATAATATATATATATATAAATATATATAATAAAAACGATATTGAAGACTTTAGTATCTTTGTGCTACTGGCATCACTGGAATCAATGCAATCTTAATCCGTCCTTGGCACTGCTCCTGTCTGAACTTTCCAAATCGCAGGCTGTGTGGAAGCACCCTTAATCCAGAGTCCGTGACTCTTGATTTTGCTGTGGATCTAATTTATGAGTACAAAACCTTTCAATCGGCAATCTTGAAGCTAAGGCGATTCCCTTGGGACACGAACTGACATGACCAATTCCATTAAAATCCTTAAAGTCGCCATTAATGATTGATTCTTAATCATGAAAGTACCCCAACATTTATAGGAAACATTTATTGGCATATAGGCTTATGTTATAAAATTTTTTGCAATTATTCATTACTGTCATTATTTTAATGACTGATGCTAATTTATTACTTGGCCTTCGACAGCCATTTTTTGCAATATTTCCAATTGTTTTACTCACATTAAGGAGACAAGTAAAGTTTGTAGCCAGCTATTTTTATTTCATAATAATATGGAAGGTCTGACATTTTAAGAGTTTTTGTGCTCTTGGAAGGCCACGGAATGCAGATTACATATAACTATTAATACTGTGAATACCATACAGACCATTGAAAAGCAGTTTCATTCTTATATTTAAAAGTACATTATTAGAATGCATCCCCTGTTATTGATGAGCAGTGTTGTTTATTGTGTTATTCAACAGAAAGAGATATAACCCAGGAACTCAATTTGCACCTACACTTACATCTAATCGGAGTTTAAAACTTAACGAAAACATGTAGCGAAATCTCTCTCTCTCTCTCTCTCTCTCTCTCTCTCTCTCTCTCTCTCTCTCTCTCTCTCTCTCTGTTTAATTACCTAATTGAAAAATGCTTCCATTAACAAAGCCCCTTTCCATTCTCTTGGTTCTTGATGACTTTAGCAGGTGTTCTGAAAGGACAATAGCCTACACAAAGGTCTTTTTCTACGCGATAACAATGGCATGTTATCATTTCATAACACAAAATGAAAATCAGAAAAATATGAGTGATAAATTATAACTATCGTAGAGTTAAAAAATTATAGAATATTGATTATCATCATCATCATCATCATATTTTCATTATTAGTAACTTGTATTTAAAATTTGGAACTAGACTCAAATATTGTTCTCTTCTAACATCATCTCTAAATACTGGAAAACACCAAAAGTATAACAAGCTTAGTATCACCTTTCCCTTAAGAGGTGCGTCTGTTACCCTTCAGCCTATTATAGTGCATCCTTTCCTAAATTTCTTTCGCTGTCTTGAGAATGTGTTTTCTCTGCCCTTGTGTCCGGCCGTAAAGATTCAGAATCCCACAAATGTTTCATGGAATTAGTCTTTCAGACTATCTACTTCAGAACGTGGAATTCTGGAATCTGGGTCTTTGCAGGAGGATTCTCTGTCAACTACTTTTTGTCCTTTCACCAAAACATTAGTAAATTTATTAATAATTCAATCCACTTCTATGACGAAGAAATTATCCTTACAAAAGTTCGGACTTACAGACAAATAGACATTTCAGTTTTCTTTTATAGAAAACTAAAAAAAGAAATACTTGGACTAAAAGAGATAAATTAATACTAGAAATGATCGTATATGTTTGAGTATTTTTCCCAGAAGGTAAATATTAATTACAAGCGATTGCGTTGGTTACATTATGTGTAAATGAGAAATGACTAACATCTCGTGTACTCATATGATCTTCATTAATAGCGCTCATTGTTATAGTCTGATTCTTGAAACATTTGAATTGGAATAAATAGTCAGTGTTTTGAAAATACACTTGATTTGCAAATTAAACGGACACAAATATTCAGAAAAATACAGAGCTTAATTATACATAGCAAACTTGAACTTTTTAAGCTATTGAACAGTAACCTGCTCAATACTGACTTTTATGAAGCATAGATTGATTAGGAACAATACTAGACAAAGGCTAAGGAAACCCATTATGCCCAAGGCGAGTGACATTATAAAATTCTTTTTACGAGAAAAAAGAAAAAATAAGATATGTTGCTACAGGTTGATTATTTATCTTCTTCAATTATTAACCTGTCTTTAATAAGCATTGAAATTCCAACTGAATACCCGGTGCCAAAACGCTTTTGAAAAGATTGAATCGTTCATAGTTAAAAATCGACTACTGGTTAATCATGTTTTTTCAAACAACAGCCTTGGATGCTATTACACTGTGAACTCTCAGAATGTTATTACTACTATTGCGCTAGATTTTTCAGAGACAACTGGTGATGAAGTCTTGAAAGATGCAATGGTTTGCGCGTGGCATCTTTATCTGAACACTGTGAACTCTCGAATGTTATTACTACTATTGCGCTAGATTTTTCAGAGACAACTGGTGATGAAGTCTTGAAAGATGCAATGGTTTGCGCGTGGCATCTTTATCTGAAACACAGCTTATTATATATACATTTTGTTTCTCGTTGCATTCATACAGATATAATTTCACAGACTTATCATTTCTGAACCTACATGATTGCACGACTCATCTTCAAGGACAAAACAGTGCTTTTGCATGAAGCCTCGATCATCATACCGGCAAAGAAGCTTAAGTAATACTTACAGTACACCGCGTGAGGTGCACTGACGGCACTATTCTCTTAATGGGGTCGTCCGGAGCTATCGAATAGGTCTTGTGCCAGAGGGCGTTCATTCGCTAAAAGAGCATTCACCTCAGTTTGATCTCAAAGCAAAGAGACTGGGATTCTGCTTCTTCCAGGGGAGGGTTATGCTCAAGTGCATTCAAAGAAGGAAGAAACGATGCCAAAGTACCGATGAACATCATAGTTCGGTCAACGATTTTTTGGCAGGGACGTTTGTACAGCTATTTCCTTTCGCCCTGACGAATCTGGGACGGTCGTTTCTGTTCACCATTTTTCTAAAGATGTTGGATTACGCGCATATGGAGAAGAATATTACGCAAATAATCACTTGCTTTCGTGAACAGACCACTCTCATTCCTTACCATTAATTCAATGAAGTTTAGCGCTCGAAAATTAAAGCTTGTGCCCTTGATATAACTCGTTTGTCTTTACTGTTGAGGAATAACATATCTGTACCACGTCAGACTGAGATGAATTCCATAAAATTAAAATAAAAGTTCATGGATTCTGAATTTTTCATCGTAATAGGAAATAGATGAATCTGGTGTCTTCTTCTCTCTTTCCGTAGATCATGATTTAAAATGATACTGAAGCCTCGATGAAATTGTATTTCTTACACTCACTTGAGAAAATGAGTCTGCATGCTGGCTAATGCAACGTTTGCTTTCTTATAGGTCACTGGATCATGTGGAACTCTCTACAGATCTTTACTTAACAGTTCTTATTATGAGTTATTGTAAACAACTAAATCTATTATCAAATGACAGTTGACATTTCCAGATCCACCATCATAACAGCACAGCTCAGAACTCGGGATCAGAAGTAGCTTTGGTATGTGAGTGTGAGGCGTAAACGCTGGTTCTAAGGTTATTATATATGCTTATTCTTCTATCTCTTGTTTCTTTATACCTTCAGTTATTTATCCATTTCAATGTGTATTGAATCTTTATTTATTTCTATTCTTTCATTCTTTACCTCCTTTTATTATTTCATTAATTCTATGTATAATCTGGCTTCATTTTCCATGACTTTCATTCTGTCGTCATTTAAACGTTAGGTGAATTTCAACATGCTCTCTAGAAGCAATCATTAGTTAAATCCCACGGTATTCGACCTAAGTCATTTGATGCACCTTTCACTTCGTAAAATTCTCATTTTTTTTAAAAGAACAATTACAAATTTTCTGATATATTTACATCTCAATTCAGATACAAACATTGCTGCATGACACACAGCATCAATTCTGATTTCATCTGCTTTACAAAATTTTGGGAAGCCGTAATTCTGCCATTTTGGAGATTTTCCTAAGTTTTGAAAGGGGAATATGAAGGCAATTGGACAATTAAACATTTTACATATACATATGGAGGAAAAGACATTTATAAGTTTTTGTGTGACCCTTGGCCTTGGAAAATGCTCTGCCTCATAACCGATGGTTCGAATAATCATAGATCTATTGGGGTGAGTCGTGCAAATGAGAAGAAGGCGTAAGGACTAGATGACAACAGGAGTATCTTCAGTAGCGTGATGACGAAGTTTAAAGAAATAGTTTTATAATTTCATCGTCGCCATTTACCAACCTAAACGTAATTTCGTTAAGAGGTATTCGACCCAACTGATAACGTTGTCTTTGAGGGCGTTGCCCCATGATAGATATAAGATTCCTGTTTTACAGTTAACTTAAATGGGGCTGCATCTAAAGAACCCGTAACTGTAATGTCTGGTGACATTCACTTACAATGCCGTAGAAAAAGGACATACATATTAACCCATGCATGTTGTCCTCCATAAAACACATAATAGCACATTAGCTTTATATTCCCCAAAACCCATTAACATGCATGTTTGCCTCCATAAAAACACATAATAGCACATTAGCTTTATATTCCCCAAAACCCAAAATAACACATGCATTTTATACTCCATTAAACTCCCTGACAGGATGATTTGGGTGTGACAAATTATCATTTTGTTTATTTACAAGGGTGTGGAGAAAGGAGAGACTGCATTT
>NC_061110.1:32913875-32917467 GCF_015104395.2 Macrobrachium nipponense | reverse complement strand
GTCTGTCTTTCTTTCCATCAATTTCTAGTACCATAAATTTCGCCACTGTGGCCAAAGTTTTCTTGTTCACCAGAAGATATACTTGCAAAACAACGGTACAATATGAAATAACATATATAGCAATAAAAATGAGGCGATCTTCCCACGTGGTATTTCACAGGGAATAGCACACACGGTGAACGCAACGGAACCTGGGAGAAAGTATCAATCAGCAAAAAAAGAGACCAGACATTTGCTAAGGAACTCTTTAAAAGACAACCTTGTCTGCCCTCCAGTTGACGTTCCTTGATTATCTTTGATCTTATTTGCTTTGTTCCACTTGTGCCCTACAAGAGTCAGACGATATGGGAATCCTCCTACTATCTTCAGCAAGCACAGGATCATGATGAAGGGATGAGGAAATCTTTCAAACATTTTGATGAGCCTTGAAAATACTTCGTCCTTCTCAGGTTTCTGGGTAGAAGCAGGAATTTCAGACACGAGCAAACGAATGCTTTCTGGTGTTGGTCGGAGAGCACAATGAACGATAAATGCAGTCTCTCCTTTCTCCAACACCCCTTGTAAATAAACAAATGAATAATTTGTCACATCAAAATCATCTGTCAGGAGATTAATGGAGTATAAAAAATACATGTGTTATTTGGGTTTTGGGGAATATGAAGCTAATTGTGCGATATTATGTGTTTTTTAGGGAGGACAACATTCATGGGTTAATATGTATGTCCTTTTTCTACGGCATTGTAAGGTGATTGTCACCAGACATTACAGTTACGGTTCTTTAGATGCACCCCATTTAAGTTAACTGTAAAACAGGAGTCTTATATCTATTCATGGGGCAACGCCCTCAAAGACAACGTTATCAGTTGGGTCGAATACCTCTTAACGAAATTACGTTTAGGTTAGTAAATGGCGACGATGAAATTACAAAACTATTTCTTTAAACTTCGTCATCACGCTACTGAAGATACTCCTGTTGTCATCTAGTCCTTACGCCTTCTTCTCATTTGCACGACTCACCCCAATAGATCTATGATTATTCGAACCATCGGTTATGAGGCAGAGCATTTTCCAAGGCCAAGGGTCACACAAAATCTTATAGATGTCTTTTCCTCTATATGTATATGTAAAATGTTTAATTGTCCAATTGCCTTCATATTCCCTTTCAAAACTTAGGAAAATCTCCAAAATGGCAGAATTACGGCTTCCCAAAATTTTGTAAAGCAGATGAAGTCAGAATTGATGCTGTGTGTCATGCAGCAATGTTTCTATCTGAATTGAGGTGTAAATGTATCAGAAAATTTGTAATTGTTATTTAAAAAAAATGAGAATTTTACGAAGTGAAAGGTGCATCAAATGACTTAGGTCGAATACCGTGGATTTACTAATGATTGCTTCTAGAGAGCATGTTGAAATTCACCTAACGTTTAAATGACGATAGAATAAACGTCATGGAAAATGAAGCCACATTATACTTAGAATTAACGAAATAATAAAAGGAGGTAAAGAATGAAAGAGTAGAAATAAATAAAGATAAATAACTGAAGGTATAAAGAAATAAGAGATAGAAGAATAAACATATATAATAACCTTAGAACTAGCGTTAACGCCTTCACACTCACATACCAAAGCATAAAGCTACTTCTGATCCCGAGTTCTGAGCTGTGCTGTCATGATGGTGGATCTGGAAATGTCAACTGTCATTTGATAACAGATTTAGTTGTTCACAATATCTTCTCACTCATAATAAGAACTGTTAAGTAAAGATCTGTAGAGAGTTCCACATGATCCAGTGACCTATAAGAAAGCAAACGTTGCATTAGCCAGCATGCAGATTCATTTTCTCAAGTCAGTGTAAGAAATACAATTTCATCGAGGTTTCAATGTCATTTTAAATCATGATCTACGGAAAGAGAGAAAAAGACGCCAGATTCATCTGTTTCCTATTATGATGAGAAATTCAGAATCCATGAACTTTTATTTTAATTTGATGGAATTCATCTCAGTCTGACGAGGTAAAGATATGTTAATCCTTAACAGTAAAGACAAACGAGTTATATCAAGGGCACTAGCTTTAATTTTCAAGCGCTAAATCTCATTGGATTAATGGTAAGGAATGAGAGTATTCTGTTCCCTAAAGCAAGTGATTATTTGCGCAATATTTCTTCTCCATTTGCGCGTAATCCAACATCTTTAGAAAAATGGCGAGCAGAAACGACCGTCCCAGATTCGTCTGGGTGAAAGGAAATAGATGTGCAAACGTCCCTGCCAAAAAATCGTTGACCGAACTATGATGTTCATCGGTACTTTGGCATCGTTTCTTCCTTCTTTGAATGCACTTGAGCATAACCCTCCCCTGGAAAAAGCAGAATCACAGCCTCTTTGCTTTGAGATAAAACTGAGGTGAATGCTCTTTTAGCGAATGAACGCCCTCTGGCACAAGACCTATTCGATAGCTCCGGACGACCCCATTAAGAGAATAGTGCCGTCAGTGCACCTCACGCGGTGTACTGTAAGTATTACTTAAGCTTCTTTGCCGGTATGATGATCGAGGCTTCATGCAAAAGCACTGTTTTGTCCTTGAAGATGTATCGTGCAATCATGTAGGTTCAGATATGATAAGTCTGTGAAATTATATACGTGTATGCTGCAACGAGAAACAAAATGTATAATATAATAAGCTGTATGCTTCAGAAAAAGATGCCATGCGCAAACCATTGCATCTTTCAATCATCATCAGTTGTCTCTGAGAAATCTAGCGCAATAGTAGTAATAACATTCTGAGAATTCACTGTGTAATAGCATCCAAAGCTGTTGTTTAAAAAAAATGATTAACCAGTACTCGATTGTTAACTATGAACGATTCAATCTTTTCAAAAGCGTTTTAGCACCGGGTATTCAGTTTTAATTTCAATGCTTATTAAAGACAGGTTAATAATTGAAGAAGGTAAATAATCAACTTGTAGCAGCATATCTTATTTTTCATTTTTCTCGTAGAAAGAATTTTATAATGTCACTCGCCTTGGGCATAATGGGTTTCCTTAGCCTTTGTCTAGTATTGTTCCTAATCAATCTATGCTTCATAAAAGTCAGTACTGAGCAGGTTTACTGTTCAATAGCGTATAAAGCTCGTGTTTGCTATGTATAATTAATCTCTGTATGTTTCTGAACATTTGTGTCCGTTTAATTCAAATGTTTCAAGAATCAGACTATAACAATGAGCGCTATTAATGAAGATCATATGAGTACACGAGATGTTAGTCATTTCTCATTTACACATAGTGTAACCAACGCAATCTCATGTAATTAATATTTACCTTCTGGAAAAAATATTCAAACATATACGATCATTTCTGGTATTAATTTATCTCTTTTAGGGCAGGTATTTCTTTTTTTAGTTTTCTATAAAAGAAAACTGAAATGTCTATTTGTCTGTAAGTCCGAACTTTTGTTTCCCCCCCCCCCTCAACCCACCATGCCCAAGACCCATAAATTACTGAGGCTAGAGGGCTACAAATTAGTATGTTGATCATCCATCCTCCAATCATCAAACATACCAAATTGCAGCCCTCTAACCTCATTAGCTTTTATTTTA
>NC_061110.1:32903875-32911375 GCF_015104395.2 Macrobrachium nipponense | reverse complement strand
CATAGAAGACTTTTTGTGTATAACTACGGTATGTTATAAAAAAATGTAAAAAAAAAATACATAAAGACTTAACTATAATTAGCTTAGACTTAGAAAAGTCAATAAAATGTTGACTAGCAATACTATTATTATCATTAATATTTTCATTATCAATTTACTAAGGAATAGACAGTAAAACGCTCCTTTTTCTGACATTGTCACTGTATGTGGAAATGAAAACACCAAAAGGATAACAAGTCCAATTTCACTTTCCCTCAGATATGTCTGTTGCGATCCGCTCATCACAGTAGATCCCTTCCTAAAGCCAAACTATTTATTCCGTGTAAACAGTGGTTCGGACGTCGTTGTCATATCAAGGAAGTCTTCACGAAACTCTTTATGATGTTATTCAGTATTTTATTGTAAATAAATACCCTGCCAGTAAGGTATTTATTAGAACAAGGAAAAACATACATTTTTATTGACTTTCAAATAAAAGGGGTTAAAAGGAACATAATTTTACCTCTTGGTATATATATATATATATATATATATATATATATATATATATAATATATATATTATATATATATATATATTTCCTAGTGCATAATTGCAATTGAATTCTGTACAATTTTCGCTATTTCGTGATTTGCTGATTTAAACACAAGGACTTCTCATTCTACTGAATAAAAACTGATACTGTTAGTGCTTCTGAAACATAAGATCTGTATAAATTAGCTCTCTTTTAATTAAAACAACTTGGCTTGTTTGTTAATACCCCTCATATTTTTATCACAATAGACAAAACAAGCTCCTTATGGTATGAAGCTTTCTTCCTTAAGACGGATGTGGTTATGCAGTTTTCGTATTGATTAAAATCCACAAGTAGCCGGTAATATCTTACGCCTATGTGATGCAAAACTTTCGTCCGAAGAAGAAGAAGACGAAAAAAAAACCTAGTCTAGGAATGGTAATTTATTTACTCATAATCACCGAAGACATTTGAAGATTATCACTAGACAGTAAACATTAACTACAAAAAACTCTCTGTGATTTGTTTCAACCCATTAACACTAAGTCTAAATGCGGATTTGCAAATAATTCGTGTATGGTCTTCATTATCAACGTATTCGTTGTATTAAGTTAGTTCTTAAAGCAATTAATTGGAATCATTCGTTTATTAGACTTAAGAATTTCGAAAATTCGCTACTTTCCTAAATTTCAAAACACATACAAATTCATAATGATACACGCCCAAATGTACGTAGTACATAGCCAACAAGAGTTTTTCAAGGGAATGAATAATATTTCCACTCATTATAGTGTTATGGAGCATAGATTGATCAGGAACAATACTAGATATACGTCTGAAGGTGTCAATTTATACCTTATCATTTATTTTAGCCCCCTTTTTTTATGCTTACTGGTAGAGGTATTATGTGCTGAGTAGAAATTCAAATTTTCAGTACAAAATTTATGACATCACATGTTCATGGCGTGTATGTTTTTCATAATTCCAGGCCGGTCATTCTACATATTTCTCTTTACTATCTCTGAACCTAAACGATTGCACGATGAAGCTCCAAAGATAAAATATTGCTTTTGCATGAAATGTTCTAAGCCTCACTTCATCATAAGAATTTCTGAGCATTTCTTCTCTAATTAAGAAGGAGTTAGGAATTAGCTGTGGACAAACTCTTGGGTCCCCCTTAACGACCCTTGATGGTCCCTTGGAGGTCCTCCACTAATTACTTCATCACTTCATTGAACAGGAGCTAAAACCTACCAAAGGGAATGGAGACTAGATCAGCTTATAATTTACAAGATGAGCGACAAACAGATATGGGACTGCTGTTTTAGCTACAGCTCATATTTTGAGGTATGGTCGAACTATGAAAGGGACAGGGATACTGTCGATATTTTTGATAATTTGCTACCTTACCCCAAGGACAGTTAACTTGCATTTCGTCCTGGTATTCGTCATAAGACCAGCAAGAGACTAAAGTTTTCGCAAGGTTCTTTCTCCCTGCTCGGTTTCTGAAAAAATTATGATCATGAACAGGTAATCAACCTTTGCCAGTTCTCCGTCTCTCAGGAAATAATGAAAATAACATAAAAGCTGGAGGGATTTAGAATGACTGTTGGGACTTCAACATTCAATAGAAACTGGTTGTGTATTTGCGCCTTTTTAAGGTGTTTATGGGAATGTTTTTTTAGTTAATTATTTCAAAGAAGGAACAATGAAAATGTTTAAATGTGCTCTTTTCAATTTCCATACATCAGTTGAAGGCTGTAGACAAAAACAATCGTAATTGGTTTGAATCTATATTACCACTGTACTTTTTACCCAAAAAACATTTTCGTCAGAAGCAAAAGCTTCCTTAACGATGTATTTCTAAACATGGAGCATAAATCTCCTATTATAAAATGCACGTTACAGCTTAGTTCTAACCAGATTTACATAAGCTTCAAACTCTTCATTAAGGAATGGTAGTTTGACCTTGGGTTGACCTAATTTTCGTGGATTACTGTTTGAAAGTTTTGGCTTCTGAGTCAAACACTGATAACTGTTGTAAATCATGATGTACTACTTTGAAACACTTTGAGCAAAACATTTCCATTAATTTGAACGTGGGCTTCCTCAGGTGAAAGCATAACTTACATCCTTTAGGAATTCAAAATAAATGAAAAGTGGGTCATCTCTGGCTAGGATTGGGACTTGGTATAGTGAATTCGATATTAAGTTATTTGTGGATTAATATTTGCAGCTTCAGTATATGTCACCTGTGTATAAGTGACTCCATAATTCCAAGCATTATAAACTTACCAGTAACCTCTCATAATGTAGATAGGTTACTATCAGTTCTTAGAGCAAAACTTAAATCGGGTGAATGACAGGAAGAAATGTGTAGACAGAGAGGAGAACTCTTGTCGAAAGGAAAATGATAAATAGAACAATCTCATAGCACCGTAAAACAAGACGAGTGTAGTGCAAATAGCCTACTTCCTATTGAGGAAGCAACGTACTATCTTTAACGAAATGGGTATTTTTTGTGACAACCCATTAGTAAGAACGAGGAAGAAAAAATCCAAGTAGCGTAAAAGGGAATCTACTGTGTACGAGCCCGATGAAAGACGTTGACAAATAGTCCTGGAGCTGCTGATGAATGGCAGTAGCAGCGTAGCAGAGGACAACATTTTCATAAAGTTGTATTCTGCTTCATTTACGATAAGGAATTCTGATGGTCATGAAAAAAATTCTGGGGAATCAGACTCTAGAATGCATTTCGTGACGAAAAGCATCTTTGTATATCCTTTTTCATTTAGATTTGAGATTTTATAAAAACTTGGAAATGCTCTTGTTAAACCGTATGTCTGACCTATCATAAAGAATTTATCATTTCTTTACCCTAATTAATAATTTTTCATATTGCTAAACTTAAATTGAAAGACGAGTCCTCCCCTATTTCTTTGTGGTCTTTTCTTGGGAAAACTATCAAAATCCTTCATGTCGTATGTAATGTAAACCATCTATTTGGGATGTTCATTTCTCAGCAGTTATGTCTTTCGTTTAAGGCATAAAAAGTAACTGGGATCATTCTATGGGTATTCCATCAGTGCTTGATGCCTTGGTACTTTATACCTTTAAGTTAAGCCAAGAATAAAGAATAATTATTTATTTGGTACATAAAAAACTGAGTAATGAGGATTTTCTTATTATGAAGCTTTATTTCATTAAAATATTGAAGTAAAAAGTAATGAAAACATAAATAAACATCTATGTAAATTCAGAAGAAAATCAAACAGAACGTGGTCGTTGACGGATTTAGTTGTCACAAATACATTCCGTAAGATATTACACTGATGAATCTCACACATATTACTGCCATTTGGGAGACTGTTTCATATGTTAAGGACCTTAAAACTAAAATGCTGGAACCGGTCAACAATACAACTGGAATATTTACGATTAACGTTTCCTTTCTCAGTTGAGTAATCATTATATACAAGACATCATTTAAAAAAATGCATTTTAAACCTCTTCATAATTTTGCTAGTCTGCAGTAAATCTCAGGAAAAGTATCATAAGCAAGGTTCTTTGTAAGCCTGTCTGAAAGGATTGTAACCTACAAGAAAGTCAAATTTCTTTTCTATTATATGATACTAGCCTTAGAGGTTACATATACCACCAAGAGTTTTTTTCGTCAAGGACACCAATCGCACAGTGAGTTACAGAAGATAAAAGGCCCAAGATGGATGATGCCCATTCCCAGTCACAGGAAAAGTCTGCAAAGAGAAACTGTTATTGTATGTACAGAACGACAATAAAATATTAACGCACTCCTTTGGATGCAAAAGCAAGCATGTTAGAATAACTGAAACTTAAAACCTGCACTTCATTATGGTAGGAAGGTTAGGCAGATTATGTGAAGGCTCTGAATGACAGTCACGCACTCGGAGATGACCCTGGGCAGAAAAGGTAACCAATGAAGTACTCAATATGATAAAAACCGAAAGTTGTCTAGAGCTGGACCTTAAGATAGGACCACAAGAGACGAGATGTTACTCAGTTGTACCAGACTCAGATAATCATGCCAGGATTGAAAGACCGCCACCACTTTGACCTTCACCTCTAATTTCTTTATTTTTCATCATATATATACGATATATATATACTATATATAGATGATATATATATATATATATATATATATATATATACATATATATATATATATATATATATATATATATATATATATATATATATATATATATATATATATATATATATATATATATATATATATATATATATATATATATATATATATATATATATATATATATATATATATATATATATATATATATATATATATATATATATATATATATATATATATATATATATATATATATATATATATATATATATATATATATATATATATATATATATATACGTGTGTATTATAATATATATATATATATATATATATATATATATATATATTATATATATAAATATATATATAATATATATAAAATATATATATATATATATATATATATATATATATATATATATATATATATATATATATATATATATATATATATATATATATATATATATATATATATATATATATATATATGATATTATATATATATATATATATATATACATACATATATATATATATATATATATATATATATATATATTTATATATATAGAGTTTCCCATAAAAGATATATAGTCCAAAAATCTCCAGCATGAAAAATTAGCGCTTGTCTGAAATTATTCCTCATATAAAAGTCTCAAAGATTCTAACGACCTATGTACTGTATTTACTCTGATAAGAAACAGGTGGATTATTTATCTTCTGCAACCATAAATCGCCTTCCGGAGAGATACAGCTGCACTTCATAATGCGCGTAATATTTTGGACAGAAGGGAAGAAAACGCCATTATAGGTCCTTATGAATTCATAAAGTTCTCCTCCCTTTTGACTTTCATGTGTCATGTATAATTATTCTGTTCATAACCGCGGGATCATTGCTCTGATATTTTAGGACTAAAACGAGATGGAAGAAGAAGAAATCCTTTAATATTCTCGATCCCCGATTTTCATGAGACTTTTATATGAGGAATAATTTCAGACAGGCGCTAATTTTTCATGCTGGAGATTTTTGGACTATATATCTTTTATGGTAAAGTAGATGCCTGGAGGGTCGCCATTTTAACGTAATAAGAGCATTTGCCAAGTCATTATTTTTTTCCTGGTGTATTTCGTATTATGGATTGTATTTTCTTAGGCATAAATCCAGTCCAAATTCAAAAGGAACCTTCTGTTTTATAAGAGAGAGTTGTGGTCTTTTAAGCTGCATGAAGTATTAGCAATACCGGGAACACAGTGAGTGGAAGTCTATTTGTTTCCTTGTAATTTGTGAAGAAGTCAACTAAGAAATCTCAGCAGCGAACCACCAGCATACAATGATATATCCCTAAAAGCAAAAGTAAATCGGCATAACATAAATCGTTCACTTGTAAATAAGCATATTAGAATTTCCTAATAAATGAAATTTCTTTATGATATAAGGGGATGAAGGTGTAAAGGAAAAAGGTAATTTGATATTCATTAATATCATTCATATACTATACTCATTTTTCTTATGGGCAAACTTTATTAACCTCTCTCTCTCTCTCTCTCTCTCTCTCTCTCTCTTTAGTATAGCAATTCACAGAATATTAATCTTCCATATATATAATTTACCGCTTTTACAATAAGAGGTAATCCGTATCTTGTTTGTTACTCTCTTCTAAGTCTCATTCTTAAGGTCTTCATTGTACTTTTACAGTAACATCATATGTGTTCAAAACATTTCTATGTATTCATAATGGGAAATCCTCACATTATGACAAATAATTTATATTTTTACTATTCTAGACAAGTGCATTTTAATTTCTGTTTACAGTTACGTAAGAAGGCCATCCTAAGAATTAAACAACTGAGACGATCAAATTTATTGGAATACAACAGACGCCGGCACCTCTCATTTCAATGTGAAGAAAAATCGCAGACGATGAATCAAATGTGTTTCCTAACTTCTTGCATTGGTAAGTATATTGGATTGGAGTTCGTTTCCATAACTTTTCGCTTAATACATTTCTTTGTTAGTGTTGATTATTTCACATATGAATATGATGTCGAAGACAAGACCAAAAAGTGTTACGTCAGACTCATAGGTTTAGGTAAATGTTCAAGCGCGTATACACAGAAGCACACACACATACACACACACACACACACACACACACACACATATATATATATATATATATATATATATATATATATATATATATATATATAATGAATGGCATTGTCGCTTCTAGAAAGTCGGATCTTTAATAAAAAGAGTATGGCCAGTAGAAACTTCAGCATTATTCGTTAAAACTTTATTTTCATCCAACGCCTACGTTTCGGGATACAAATCCCATCCTCAGGGCTAAAAACAAGGAAAAAATTAAAATTCTATACATTAAATCAGACTAAAATGGGGCATAGTAATAAATTATGTTTTTTTTTTATTATATAGATTAATTAACAATATATCAGTGAAATTCTAATTTTATATAAAAGTAAGACGGTAACTAATGGAATAAGAGATCAACAGTAAAAAGCAAAGCTACTAAGTACAATGACACTTCAAAATAAATAAACAAACAGAACACTTAAAAACACAAACCACACGTAAACAACTAAGAAAATTACGTTATTACTAAAAACAGGAGAAAAATGTTGAATCTTAACAGGCAAAAAATTTCTGTATATGATTACAAAAATAGAAATAGAAAAAAAAGTAAAAAATGTATATATAAAGGCGGACACAAAACTAAAAATAGCGAAACGAGAACTCACCGGTACAGAAGTATAGATAAGACTGAATAAGTATTATTTATTTTTGACAAAAGGGGAGAGGCAAATACAAAGGCGAAAAGGTAGA
>NC_061110.1:32871375-32896375 GCF_015104395.2 Macrobrachium nipponense | reverse complement strand
TGTTTTCTGTTGTAAGTCATTTTACCAAACTTAGTGCCGCTATTCTCGGTTATAATTTTCTATATTTGTCTCTATCTTCTTTATAACTGTCTAGACTTCAGGATAAAGTAAAAATATTGGTGTTTTCCTTTATATAAAAATGGAAAACCCAGATCCGATATCTTCAAGAATAAATGTGCAGTGGCAATGTAGCATTTATTTATTTATTTATTTATTTATTTATTTGTTTATCATTATTATTATTATTTTTTTATTTTATTTTTTTTTTTTTTTGCTCTATCACAGATCTCTAATTCGAATGGGTGGTATTTATAGTGTGGGGGCCCGGGTTGCATCCTGCCTCTTTAGGAGTCCATCACTTTTCTTACTATGTGCGCCGTTTCTAGGATCACACTCTTCTGCATGAGTCCTGGAGCTACTTCAGCCTCTAGTTTTTCCAGATTCCTTTTCAGGGATCTTGGGATCGTGCCTAGTGCTCCTATGATTATGGGTACAATTTAATTTTTTATTAGGGAACGTAGCTATTCCTCATTGCGATGATAAAAATCTAGTTAGCTAATGCTCGGTTACATCATCATCATTACAACACTATATCATGACCTCACGTTTTCTGTCCTTTTTAGTTTTATGTAAAAGAAAACTATTGTGGCAGGTCCGCCCTCAGATCTAAGAAACTAGAGTCTAGGGGGCTGCAAATAGGTATTTTGATCATCCACTCTCCACTCATTAAACATACCAAATTGCAACCCTCTAGCCTCAGTTATTTATCTATCTTTTTTTTTATTTATCTAAGGTTAATAAGTTAGAAATGCATCGTGCATCTGACAACGATTTCCTGAGCTATGGGACACACCCTCAGCCTACCGCACCTGGTGAGCAACTGGAGGTGCTGCCGTTCATTTTATGCAGTATTATACATTATACAGAACAGTCGATTATGCTGAAGAAACTTGGGCACATTCTTTACTGTTTTTTTTTTTTTTTTCCAAGAACTGTGTATTAGTAAAATAACGTAAAATCCTGAAAATTTTACTGAATCTTTGCTAGATATCGAGTAACTTAATTAAGCTGACGGCATCTTTGAGGGAGACAAAAGAGAGAGAGAGAGAGAGAGAGAGAGAGAGAGAGAGAGAGAGAGAGAGAGAGAGAGAGAGAGAGAGAGAGAGAAGTGTTTTTTTCCCGAAACTATCATAACCCGATTTTCAGGTTGTTGACACGAGTCTAATGCCGTATCAACATTCACCGAGGCGATCTCAAGACGGGTCATAAACAGAACTCTAATTTTTATCTTCTTATTAAATCAAGTGACATTTACGAGAATATTACTGAAATGAAACTGTTTGCTGGGAATGGGTCGCTTTGCACTTCGAAAAAGGAATTCACAGAATTTGTTCCTATTCCTGGAATTTATGATTAAATGTAATTAGTTTCTCCATCTCGGTAGTAATAGTCGAACTGCAAATTGAATAATAAAAGACAGAATCTGTCTAGCCTCATCCAGGCTTTCGTTCCCTTGAACGGTCTCTCCTCCTCGCCTACAAAAAATGCATTATCACATCGAAGCCATTTTTCATCCGGGAGGAAACATCCTTTTTGCAAAGAAAGACTTTCTCAGGGGGCCTCGGGGAGCACGATCAAATTGCTCCGTTATAAGTATAAAATTCCATAACCATAAACACAGAGAATGTGAGGGACTATTGAGAATGAAGGAGGGTTAATAAAATATTGAGGAAGGACGCTCAGTGTTCAAGGGACTGCAAAAGAGAGAGAGAGAGAGAGAGAGAGAGAGAGAGAGAGAGAGAGAGAGAAGAGACCGCGTCATGGTAGTAGAAATAGAATTAAGTAGATTACAAGTGTGTCCAATCAATGTCAAGAGGAGGGAAAAGTCACAAAGGAATTGGTGAAAGAATTACAGAGCCTTAGCAACGGTAAGCTGATTAATGAAGGAAATCGGATAATGAAGGTTCATATATATTGTATGAATCGACTTGAGAAATTTAATAAGAAAAGAAAACAAGTAAAAAAAAAAAAGCGCATAAGTTCCTTCGGCGCAATCCAGTTTTCTGTCCGGTGTTGGGTACAGAAGTACAGAAGAGAAAGATGTGCCATGTTCCCCTGATGTCTAACATCTTTATGAGTAATGAGGAAGCTAAAAGCGAGAGACGGAGTGAGAGAGAGAGAACGTGAAAATTAGTTATCATTTCTAATATATGTATATATACATATATATATATATATATATATATTTATACACACACACACACACATACACACACACACACACACACACACATATATATATATATATATATATATATATATATATATATATATATATATAAAAGTCTATCACATTACCGTGATTCATATACATATATCGAACTACAAATGTCCTTTAATATCTAATTCGCTCTACCTCGGAATTAATATATTTTCATATATGTTTAAGCGAGGGAGAATTTATTAAGCGCCATATATTATTAAAAAACTGAAATTATAGCTGTGATGTAGTGTTTACGATTAAGTATTACCGTCGTAGAGGTAACTTGGTACCTATATATAAATTTTTGTATCACTTGACCTAAACGGGCGAGAAAGTGATCGCACCTAATTATTCAGCTCTTACTTCATTATTTTTTTTTATTCATCTTTATGTTCAGTGGCAAACTAGACAAGTCGTGACTGTCAGCGGTAGTTGAAGGTCCAGACCGACTTCACAAAAAAGTATTAGAAGGTAGGTTGGAAATGAGTAGATTATTGTCATTATTAACACATTTTAACCAGACCACTGAACTGATTTACGGCTCTGATAGCGGTGGCCCGAAAGGATTAGTTTGAAACGGAGTACCAAGTGTAGACAGGCCATAAGCCAAGCACTGAGGCTAAGTGATAAGTGAAAATTAAATTTAAAAAAAAAGAAAAAAAAATCTACACTGGAACACACGCCCTAAACAAATACATTTACTCACGTATCCACCAACACAAAAAAAGCAGTGATAAAAATAAGAAAGGTAAAGATTTTTAAAATTCTGATTTTTTTATTCATCAAAAGTCCCAAGGGTTTTTGTGTTTTCATTCATTAGTTTTTATATTTTATCAGTTAAATCCCAACTCATGAATATAAAAATTTGAACAATTCAAAGTGTTGTGAGTGGAGATTCGTGAAAAAACGTTATTTGTGCGTGATAGTGTGAAAATATAGTTTTCACATTTAATGATATAAAGAACGATTATCTTTTTTTTTATATTACAAAATTTCATACTTAGGGGACCCTATTTTTCACATTCAGTGCAGATTTCATCCGGTTTATTAGACCATAAACTAATAATTATACTAAAAGTATCAACAATAAACTGTTAACAATTGCTAAAATCTATTACGTGCTATTTTTAGAGGTGAAGTAAAATAACAGAAAAGTACTGATAAACCAATTGATCTGAAAGGTCTATGAAACAATGAATTTATTTTATCAACGGCTACTACAATGTTTATATGTTTTCACATGAATTCAAAGTTACCAGGTAAAAAAAAAAAAAATTAAATAAACAGAAGGCTCTTGGCAGAACTACTGGATTGCTTCGTCGAGTTTCAGTTCGTAGCTAAACTCTCCGTTTTAGCAGAACGAGGTCTGACCTCGCCAACAAATGACATTGAACTGGCCGCCCATTCTCGGACAGAAGTCAATTCTCCAGGCGTCCGGCCGCCTTTCTCATGGATGCTTCAAAATTTCAGTGTCGATTTTCTCTGGTTACGTTTTCTCCCAAATGGATGCAGATCTCCCATCACAAAGAGCAGGTGCTGAACATTGTGAAACGGTCGTAGTGTTTGTCAACTCGATTTCACATTTGTTCATTATGCTGTGTCTTCTAATGGCCTGTCATGCACCTTGTCTCTTAACCGGAAAATTGACTTTCAGGACCACTGCCGCTATATTTTTTCTTCTTCTTTTGCTTACCGCCACAATTTTTGTTTTAAGACTCATGCATAGCAATTATCCCAGGTCTGAATTACACCATTTTTACTTCGCTGGACACAATCTGGTTTCCTGATACTTGGGAAAACACAATGCTGTTTTGACTTAAAACTTGGTGTTATAAAGTATAAGATGAAAATGTTTATATATATATATATATATATATATATACACACATATATTTATATATAATATATATAGTATATATATATATAATATATACAAATATATATATATATACATATATATATATATACAAATATATATATATAGTATATATAGTATATATATATATATATATATATATATATATATATATGATATATATATATATATATATATATAATATATATACATATATATATATATATATATATATATATATATATATATAGATACATATATATATATATATATAATATATCATATAAATATATATTATAATATATATATATATATATATACATTATATATATAGTATTATATATATATATATATATATATATATAACTGAATAGTTTTGCAAATGTGTTTAAAAATCCGTTGTAAAATTTGTTTAAAATAAATACTCCTTTCTGTGCCTCAGTTGCTGTCATATTTAGTCACTCCGAATCCTTTTATAATTTCTATATTTTGTCTTAAAGAACATGAGCACCCAAAATGGGTTCATATATACATACATACTATATGTGTATATATATATATATATATATATATATATATATATACATATATATATATATAGATATATACTATACACATATATAGTGTATATGTATATATATATATTATATATAATATATATATATATATATATATACACATATATTGTATATGTATATATGAACCCATTTTGGGTTGCTCATGTTCTTTAAGACAAAATATAGAAATTATAAAAGGATTCGGAGTGACTAAATATGACAGCAACTGAGGCACAGAAAGGAGTATTTATTTTACACAAACTTTACAACGGATTTTTAAACACATTTGCAAAACTATTCAGTTGCTTAAGACAAAAGTCTCGTTAAACAAAATATACTTTTCATAAGTGAAATAAATCAATGAAAAATCGTTCATACATCCATTTTCAAGGGTCATCTAGGATTACAGTACGTTGGTCTCACCAATAATTCTGTTACTAACATTTTATGCATCATTTATCTTAACAAGAAAAATTATAAATTGTATTTGACATGCTATAACATTTACAGTTTTCCTCCTCGGGATATTATTATAATACTTCTTCCATATAAAAGATTTATAATCGTGATATTGCTATGGGCAATAAGCAACCATTTTATTTCTGGCATTTAGCAAACAGTCTTATGTATTAAGATATTCAGCTTTTACCGTAATTTACTTAGATAAATGGCCGAGGAAAACAGTAACTTTCAAGGTTGTATATGGTCTGAAAGTGGTATGTAAGCTATAAAACATGTTTGTACCCAGTACTTGTATTTTCAGTTTCTATACACGCTAGATTTTAGCAGGGGAAGAAATTTTCATTGCTTTCCTATCGGTCTCTTGGGCATCCATGATGTGAGATATGATTTGCCAAACGTCTAGAGAAACATCATTTTTCTCTCGCCAGGAAGTGACAAGTGAGACCTGAAAGAAATAGAACGTTCAGGGAACTCGTCCTTCCGCCAATTTGTGTGACCTTTATCAAATTGAGCCTTCTCGTGGCCATGCTGGATTCGCTATCTCGAATTCTGAGCTGACTATAATAAACAAACAACTTGTTTTCTGGGAAATGGAGTGTTTCTGAAAGACTTCATTTGCCCAAAAACTCTCAGATACAGCTTTGGGTGTTCTTTGATAGGATGATAGATACAGTATCGAGCTTTAATGATTGGAAAATGATTTAAAACAATGAACATAGGTGCAAAATTATAATTTTACCAAGTACCTTTAGATTATGATGGACATTCAGAATAATATGTATGTCTGTACTATGTACGTATATATATATATATATATATATATATATATATATATATATATATATATATATATATATGAGTATGTATTTGTGTATTTTATTTTTAATAATTAGAATTTGCATTAAGTTATTTTTTCATTAACTTGACTGTGCATGCCTGGTCTTTTATATGGTCATGCCCCATGAGTTGCTAGTATTGTGACTTCTCACTTGGAATGTGATCTCGTACCAATAACAGTAGGGTAGTCGCATTCCAGTGTCACGTCGAATTGGGCTTTCCTGTCATCTAGTTTTGCCAAGTAACGGAAAAGAATTTTCTACTCTGTGGCCGGCTATATTGCGACCCATTGTAAGCGAATTGTTGTTCAAATAACCTGAAAGGGAGTCCGACTTTTTATAAGGAACCGAATCAGTTAGCATCACTTCACGAATGACTAACATTACGACCGTTTCACAATGGTCAATTTCCGCTCCTCTTGATAGGCTATCTGCATCCATTTGTAGAGAGCAAACCAGAAAAAAGAAAAAAAGATGAAAAGAATCTTGTAGCATCTATGAGTGATGCTGGGGGACGCGTGGAGAATTGAGTTTTGTTTCAGAATGGATGGACAATTCAGGGTCAGCTATTTCTGAAGTCAGACCCATTTCTGCTAAAGCAATAAGTGTAGCCTTGACGTTCAAAATATAGTGTTTGGTTCAAGTGCTCTACCAGAAGACGTTTGTTTACTTAAAGGTTTTTGAAATCCCACGCATTTGAAATTAGTTTTAATGACGAGGTATTATTATATTCCTTCTAATTATAAAGTATGAAGGGTTTTTATTAGATAATTTCATTGTATACACACACACACACACACACACACATATATATATATATTATATATATATATATATATATATATATATATATGATATATATATATATATATGTATATATATATATATATATATATATATATATATATATATATATATGTATGTATATATATATATAGTATATATATATATATGTATATATATATATATATATATATATATGTGTGTGTGTGTGTGTGTATATATATATGTATATATATATATATATATATATATATATATATATATATATATATATATATATATATATATGTGCGTGTGTGTGTGTGTGTGGTGTATACGCACATAATCCAGGGCTTGCATCAGTTCCATTTTTTGGACCATTCTACACTGATTCTGATGGAGTCACAGTCTATGGTTTCGTTTCGGTTTCCTCCCTCGTGTCCACAGATACACAAGCAAGAGAGGAATGGAAAACAAATATTATTAACGTATTATTTTCATCGTTTTATTACTCTCAGCTGTTGAAGTTTTCACTGTCTCTTTCTAAACATGATTCCATTGCAAACGATAAAGCTCTAAAGCGTAAGCCCTTCCAACATACAGATAGCCAAGTGACTGACTAAAGCCTAACATCATCCCTAAATGCAATGAATTTTGAGCTGATCTGCAGCGGAAATTAGATGATGATGATGATGCTGATGATGATTTTTATTATTATTATTGCGCATATTCAAGAAGATAAATATAAGAACAAGTCCCCAGGGCATTATCCCAAGTATCCTGTAACTTCGTTCAGCATTTTTCTTAGAGATTTATCCAACTTTCCACTCGCCAAGAGGGAGTCAAGAGGTCTTTGAATATTTTATTTTTTTTCCATTGCACATCCATCGCCTTTTGATTTTAAATCTCACTTCCTTTTATCATGACTGTAAGACTATCATACACCTATATGTAATACTTCATTCTCAAATACAGCACCCCACCCTCTCTCTCTCTCTCTCTCTCTCTCTCTCTCTCTCTCTCTCTCTCTCTCTCTCTCTCTCGTGTTTTTTTTCTATTTCATCTGCAGGTAAAATCATATAAATGCCAGTATGATCATTTATTCACAATGACAATTATACGTGCTGTCATATTCAGTTTCATTCACTACTTGAAGAACTAAACATTAAAATTATTATAGATCCTCATTAAAGAATTATTATTATCCACTGCAGTTCATTAGAATTACAAACCTACAGAGGTATAAGCAGTAAGGGAAATTATGTTGCTTATTAAAAATGTTTCTTGTAAAAGAAACGATTGAATGTTGTCATGTTAGAACCATTGTATGGCTTAGTAGGACAGTAAAGCATTAAGAACCGTAAAAATCAACATGCGCACAAGATTTTTCACCCGTTTACCAAACGGTTGTCCTTCCCCAAATCTGTCTCTAAAAATTAGATCACGCAAGTTAGTGCCCTCATCTTAGGCCTTACGGCTTACAATTTTGCTTATTTGTCCATGACCTGAATATTTCTACTGCGTTTTTGAGTTTCGTGTGGATACCCTTCTGGATAATCAAATGTTTTCGTACTATCATCACTAAGCCCCTCACTCCCTCCCTTCTTTAGCTTTTCTCCTGGTCCCTCTTTTGACGACGAAAAGTAGTAGCTTTCCTGCCACTTTTTATTGTCATCCTTTCGTCACTGGTCGGTGAGCTCAGAGGGAATCCTCCCACTATCACAAGACCTCGTAACACCTCTTCCCGTGTTTAATCGCGCTGTCTTTGATCCTCTGATAGAAATGTTCCGAAACTCTTTCCCCGCCCTCTGCATCGAGCTTTGATACTGAATTCCTCTTCCTCTCTTCGTGGTGTACTTAATTAAGTACTCTTCGCTCTTATTTAGTTTTGCCGATTGAGAACCGGGACAGGTAATAAATGGTCAGTCCCGCCGCTATTTGCAGTTATAAGCAAAAAATCTCATCTAAAAGAAAACGTTTACATTCTCACGTCGAAAAGGTATGACACGAGAGAAAAGACACTTTTAGGCAATTCACCTGATAATGACAATATGAAAAGTGGGCTACTTTAGATTTCATACCGTGAAGACATTTACTCTTTATTTTACGGAGATTTAATTTTAGTTTAGCCAGGCGCCTGAGTTTTGTGCTGATCTCTTAGTGTTTAATATACAAATGCTATTAAGTGAAATCAAATGATAAAATAAATTCAGTTGATAAGAGCAGACGAAAATTTTATTTTTATACAATTTCAAAATAGACGATTCTTTATTATTTGATATTCCGAATCGCTTATAAGAATTTTATTATTACCAAAACTGACGTTCATGATATGATTTCTTCATATTAATTATTTATTTTTTCAGAAGTGAATTTAATTCAGTTAAGAAATTTACCAAGGGTCAGACACCAAATTAACTTGTTCGGCAATATTTCAAATATGAAATCCTTTTCCCTCTTGTATTTCCTACCTTTGAATTAAAGATAGATATCCAACTAGCAATACTAAAGCAAATTTAATCAATTACTAACTTCATGATTATATGGGACGAGAAAAATACAATTGCCAACGACTCTGTGTGACTCGTAAGGGAGAAGAACTGTTGAAATATGTTCTTTGGCCTGATGAGATAATGACGGAATTAGGAATAAAATCTATTATGGAAGGCTGCGTATTTTGGATTTTGTAAAATCTAAGTGCCATCGGAGATATGTAGTTTTATGGCCATCTAGTGAAACCACTAATAAGAGATAAGTGATAGACTCTTTATGTGACCAGCAAAAATTTTCTGTGTTTTCGAAAGCTAGAGATATCACCCATTGGTGCACATAGTCCTAATGACAATAAGAGAAAACAGAAAAAATAGCAAAGAAATAGACAAGGGAATATACCGCTATTCTTTGCGAATTTTGGATGAAGATTGAGATAGATATCTATTTACTTATTTCCGGGAAACTAAGAAAGAATAAGGAAAAGAAGTTCTCAAGTCTTGACGAGGCTCTGGTAGAAGAGGATTAGCGTCAGTAAATCCGAACCCTGAGAGGCTTCCCGCCACGTGGCGATCGCTATCAAACGAGGATAATTTATGCCTAGTACTGCAGCCCTAAATACGTAGGTGGTAACTCCATCTGAAGCTAAATACTACCACGGCTTCTATATTCGATAGGTACCGTGAAGGAAAGCTGCAAAAAAAAAAAAAAAAAAATTCTAAATCACCCTTTGGCACTTTAGACCTCAGAAATCTATATCTTTAAAGATGCCTTTGTTCTCGTGCTTTTTCATCTTCTGCAGAAATGACATCATGTTGTGGTTGTGGTTATTAGTAAAGCAGTGGGCCAGAAGTCAAATCTCCTGAACTATCATATATGTGACAAAAGAAAATACATTAGTTGCTGTTTCCCATTATCCCTAATCGTAATTGCCGTTCCCATTCTGTCATAATAGCCTGTCCTTACGATACCAAGGGTTTCTTCACGACCGACCCTTTTTATGTGGATCTTAACATTATACATGACCAAGTATGCGAGAGTGATTTACCAGATATTAACTGCATCTTTGAAGACATCTGGAGGCCATATTGGAGACCTGCCCCTTTTTCTCCCACAAAAAACTATTCATAATGGGGTCACTGCTGCATATGGACGAAAAAACTTTCTCCAACCCTCCCCATAAGAATACATGCTAGATGCAATAAGGTCATCTTTATCGCATCACCTATGGTGAGTAGGTTCCCAACCTGACTACAGCCTTCCAAAGCATCTTCTGCTTAGCTCACTCTTTTGAACGTCGCATACCTTCGCCTTCCCTTTCTTCATCCGGACATAACCAAACATGACATGATTGAGTACCTTTGAAGCCGCTTCCTTGTGCTTGGGAAAAGCCCTGAAGCAGCTTACGAAAGATAAGGAGTCACTGAGTTAGTCGCCAAATCTTCTGCTCATTTTGGTGAAAACCCAGTAGGTGCGTGGGCATGTGTATCATCTCCTAATGTTAAAAAGTGTTATGTATCAGAGTGATGGATATAAATTATATCTAGACATTATCATATTTTACATATTGTGATCTCGGAGGATGCTTTTTGGAAAAGCGTTTGGAGCTTTGTCCAAGTAAATTATTTCCCGTTGTGTGTGCCAGTCATTTACACACATACCACACACACACAGACACACACACATAGACACATATATACACGTGTATACATATATATATATATATATATATATATATATATATATATATATATATATATATATATATATACACACACACACACACACACACACACACATATATATATATATATATATATATATATATATATATAATATGTGTATGCATACATGGGTTTGTGCATGCATGCGGACATGTATGTATGTTTGCCAATGTGCTCAATGTTGTTTATCGTCCTAGACATATATACAAGGAGTTCAAGATAAATGAGTGAATAACAGAAAGTTTTGTTACTAATTTGGTTCTCTATAAGGGGGTCCACTTTATCCCATGAGCTGCTTGGGTTCCAGGAAGTGTAGAAATATTAACTTATCGCAAGGTTATTATTAGCTGCCCACGAACCTCGAATGATGGTTCCTTGCAGCAAAATTGAAAAAAATAGCGCTTTAAATGTTGATGAGGTTTACTTTTATTATCATCTTAACATCTGACTACACTAATTTCATCCTCATTGAAACGGGCTACCTTGATCCTTCATGTATTAGTTGTCGAGTGAATTAGTATCTTCTCTTAAAACTTTTTGTCAGCTAACAGTAAAATCATGACCCTGACATGGGAAATACGAAAACTAACAAACGCAAGAAAACGTGAGCGTCATTAAAAGAATCATCCTAAGATAATTGCTATTTCAAGAGCCAACCTAAAACTCCTAATATGGATATCTTAATTACTAGAAATAATATACTATATGATAACTACATAATCCTTTCGCGGTCTTTTCATCATATGCATCTTTCGTATTAAATAACAATCGGCCATCTGAATATAGTTTATTATAATTTATTATCATGTATCAGCAAATATAATATCGCCAGATTCCGATAATAAGTGTTTGTTATATAATTTGAGTAGATATTTTAATTTTCGAAATTCATCGGTAACTATGTCATTGATTTAGATATGGATTAATTGACTTCGGTTATTTTCAAAAGGCACTGCAAGTGTGACTCGTGCATCTTCATATAATACAGAATTAGCAGGTTAATGAAATTCCAACAACCACACTGAATTATGCATTTACTTTTTAAAGCATTTTCGTATCCATTTGGTAGGTTCAATAAATTCTGTTTTGAGAATCGCCTTTCTTATTCATTACTTCTAAGTCACATCTGCAGCGATTGAAGAAATGTTGATATATTGTCCTCAAAGAGGCGATCATAAAACTTTTTCTTTTTTCCAGCTGCATGAGGGAATTTGTTAGAGCACCCAAAAATGCAGTTTTCAACGTTCCTAGACGATCAGCATTTTTGACGCAATATTTGGCATCCGAGTCGTGTCAAGGGGAATTCGTTATTCACCCTAAACGATCCATGTTTCCGGCCAAAGCTGAGGATGGCCAAAAGCATTTGATCGTCCAGGATTACCTTATGCAAACACTTTCGAGTGCTTTGTAAATAGAAATATCCAATAAACTTCAGTAAAAAGGTTCCAGATAACCGTATGACTCCTTCCGAAATTCATAGCTCTGTTCTTGTTATAATATGTTCTTGAATTATATTAAATATTCAACGGTATTCATTT
Organism: Macrobrachium nipponense; assembly: GCF_015104395.2. Lineage (NCBI taxonomy): Eukaryota > Metazoa > Arthropoda > Malacostraca > Decapoda > Palaemonidae > Macrobrachium > Macrobrachium nipponense. Next base: position 32,883,888 of record NC_061110.1, on the reverse strand, counting down.
AAAGGTTTATTTTTCAAGAATCCATATTATTCTTTTTACAGTTCATATTTCGTTCTTCCGATTCCATGCTACGTAATGTATTGCTCTCTTCTCTCAATATCTCTTCAAGTTTACCTCGCGTGATTTGATGTCACATTGTTTGCTTCCAAAAATGCTTTGAAATACCTGCGTCCCCCTTCTTAACATTATTATTGAGAGAGCTTGAGTCTTTCATAGGCTTCCGATCCTCTTAAATAACCAAAAGTCTTCCGTCGCATCGCTTTCCAATGAGTTCTTTGTTTTTTGATGAAATTATATATTAGCCTTCCCTTCCAGATGAAACGTTTCCATTCTTCGAACATAAAACCAGAAAGGAAAGCACGGTCCTTTGAAACCTATCTTCAATCAAATTAATTCCCACTATATATTGAAGTGCATAAGCAAGTCAGTGGTGGTAACTTGCGTGCTTGTGTGTGTGCGCGCGCGCACGCTCGAGCTTACGTGTTTTTGAGAACATAAGAACATAACTTTACAAGGTGCTGTCACTGAATTGTATTTTTATCTTATTTTAATGTAGTAGATTCACTTTCCATATTTAATAGGTATTTTTTTTAGTTTAATGAATTGTTTTATAATATGCAGTTCTTGAACGGGTGACGATTTTTTCTAGTAACATTTCTATAATAAAATCATGGCGGTCTAGGACGTAGTTACAAAAAAAAAGATCACGATAGGTGGTTGTGGGAGGGAAGGGAGAGGGTGACCCTAGATAAAAAGAAATGATATTGATAGAGGGTTGCAATATTTGGTTCGTTTGTCCATGTAACATCTTCCGTCATGGTATCAGCAAAGTAAATCTTGGTATGCACAGGTTTGCATGTTTATGTTTCAGTACTTATTTCAACATTCTTTTGACGCATAATAAAAATTCGTTGTCACCATCAATGAAAATTAAGATGTAACTGGATTATTTGGGACCATTTCTTAGTATAATCAAGACTGAACGAGGCGAGGCAACAGGCTTTTTATTTTATATTTTTCTTATTGAATATTGTGGTAATGTCGTTTATTCTTTCTACGAAAATCAGCACCCAGAGGTATGTGCGAACAGCATGACGACCGTTCAAATGAAAATTTTCTAGGAGTAGTTGATTATGAGTGTCATTTGCAAACTTATGAATAATAATAGGATTAAAATGAATCGTGTCCATTCGCTTGGTCCAGAAATATCCGGGAAGCCATGACTGCAAAAACGCAAAATATTGTTTGGTAATTTCAGATTGTTCTCTTGATGCGATCATAAAGATAGGATGCTTCCATTTGTTGTATGCATGTATGGGGGAAAATTGTATAATACTTGATACATTTTTTTATATTCTAAAATATAAGTGACGCACCTGACTTTTCATCATGGATTTGATCTATCAAAATGTTTGATGGCATATACAGTAAGACTGTGAAACCAGGAATTTAACGAAATTCCTGAAATGTTCAGGGAATTCTTGAAATCACCAATTCACTTAGGAACATTTGATCCCCATGAACTAGTACTAAACGCGACGTGTTTAGTACTAGTCCCTCGAGAATCAAATGTTTCGCCTGTTTAGTCTAGCCCCTCGGCATTAAATGTCCTTAAGGGAATTGGTAATTTCACGAATTACCTGAAAATTTCCCGATTTCGCAGTCTTACTGTGACATTTAGTATATATGGAAGGACAGTCGAATGGTGCTGTCGTCAGCGCGAAAGTGAAAACTAAGCCCGTCCAGCCTCGTGATCACAGGCTCTGAAATTGGTCCTCACTAACTTCTTTAACTAATTTGTTTGGACTCACTTGTGTGTTCGGTTTTTTTTTATTCCCATCTAAACTTTCTCAGTAAGCAATCTCAGATGAGTGTTTGCCTCTGACAATCAAAGGTCTGGTCGAGGCTATAAGGGCGTCACGAATTGATGCAGTGAAGACATTGCTAACTGGAGGATATAGTTAGGCACTAGCCTCCTGGTGGAAACTTACTTTTGAGTTCAATAACTTATGACAAGAGGGTAATTTCAATCGTTCTCCTCAAATGATTATTTGCACGGGAATTTGTGTACTGTATGATACTTGTTTTCAATATATATAACGATATATATTCTTTAAAGATAGATGAACTCAACAGTCAACGTTTTTTCTTTCGTGGGGAATACCGGTTATAATGCAACCACGATCACATCAGAATATATCTTAGTTAACCCTGGAAGATTTTCAAGAGAAAATATTAAGGACAAAGGCGACAACATTTGAATCTGAATGAGTATGAATTACTCATATAAAAAGAAGAAAAAAAGTTAGAATTTCACGCCTTCTTCTGGTAATGGTTCAGATTCTATTTATCATTCGTTTACTCACGAGTCAACCAAGGTCCAATATACAAAATAAGAAATGATGGCAATACCGATGCTTGAGAACTGGAAATGGAATTGAACAATTTATCAATGATCCTCACAAGGGATGTAATAAATGTTTTTGATTTACGCCAAAAGAATCATTTAAAAAAATTTATAAAAAAAAAAATGAAGAAATAGAAACTTAAATTCATTTGATCGTTATAGGCTATTCCTCTGAGATCTTCCAAAGCGTCTCTTTCACCGTTGTATTCGAGAACAATTTTTTTTTTATTCTTTCGTCCGCGTTTCGATATTTTTTTTAGCTTTAATGGTGGTGAGCATCCCGCTGTCAGCTGTTCCATATACAAATCTCTTCCTATGAATTTCCATATGGTTGGGTGGTTAGCTCCGAGTTCAAAGGCAATTCTTCGATGAGCTGCTTCTGCGTGGTTATTTGTCCGATCTTCATCATTTAAAGTTGTCTCATATTGCGACCACATATCAAGGGGATACAAAGGTACCCTTCGGTAACTGCCGTGCCTATTGTAGATACCAATATAATTACATTCAAACCAATCTAGTATTGGTCACAGTTCTTGAGGCAAAAAGTCTGCAAGTGCTTCTGTGTGGATGTCACGGTAGCGATGTGGCACAAAAGACAAAGCAAGTATCTTTTTGGCTTTTAAAGCAAAATCAGTTTCGGTGTTGTATTGACGAGTTGCTCCAACTGCAGCTATATATCTATGCACACTTTGTGCCAAATGAAAGCTACAACCTCTTACTTTGACTCCAGGAAAACATTTTCTCATAGCACCAATAGCTGCTTCTTCAAAGTTACAATGGGCACACTGCGGTCTTAGATTCTAGGTACCAATGATTTAATCATTTCAAACATACGTACATAAGTTGAACGTTGTTTATTTGTTAGAAGTAGTATATACAGAACTGGATGAACCCCATCAAGTTTTTTTTGCCAAAAATACAAAATATTTGAGAGAATAAAATAGGGGCTATGTTGAATGTACCGTCGACAAACCATGTCGATTCTACTAAATAATGTCTCCAGGATTCCCTTCCAAATATGATTATACATTTAACAACCAAACAACAGAACTCAAAACAATGGAAACAAACGGCCTATTTGCGGCGGCGGATAGTCAGTCAGTCCTCCGTGAGGAATAGGAGGCGGCAAAACGTCCTCCTTGGAGGCGAACTGGCGGTGGCTAATTGTAGGCGGCGAATCGGCCGCGTCGAATGGTCCAATCCCCCCTCACAAAACATAAAAATATTTGTTTCCCTGCAGGCGTAAAAAATGTATTTCGATTAATCATGTCAAAGGATATTGTCTGCTCTTGGATATTTTCAATGCAGGACGCAGTTGCTAACTTTATTACAGTATTCTAATTCGTAAATTTCTGGACAGGAAGGCTAAGATCATTTTTTTTTCTTTTGCGAATTCACTATATTAAATTATGTTCGAATATGATCGACAAGAATCTCTTCATCCTTACTTTTTACTTTGTTTATTCCGTCTTCTGTTGCAACATAGAACCAGCTCAAATAACATGTTCTTTCACTGTTGTAATTGAATGAGCAAAGATCTCTCTCTCTCTCTCTCTCTCTCTCTCTCTCTCTCTCTCTCTCTCTCTCTCTCTCTCTCTGTAGTAAATGAAACAAAAAGGCTATTTTTTCGTTTTTTTATTCCAGTGTATCGAACCAAATTTCATTATTCTTTTGTTATGTTCCCAACCCGTTTTTATCTAGCATTTTCTTTATCTATCTATCTATCTATCTATCTATCTATCTATCTATCTATCTATCTATCTATCTATCTATCTATCTATCTATCTAATTACAAAGTTCACAGCTGAAATTACCTTTACACCCCAATATCTTAGTAAAAAAGCAATTTCAAGAGTCGGCACAAACTCCAGCAAAGTCTCAGACTCCCAATTCTGCTCTTGAGCTTCAATTTACCAAAGTCAAATAAGCATAGGACACTAACTTCCCATAACCATTCAAGTTAATGAGAGAACAAAATTGACTCCAAACCCGCATAGCCAGCTAAGGGTCTCTCTCTCTCTCTCTCTCTCTCTTTTCAAGCCTGACATCAGTGAAGACATCTTTGATGTACTGTTTTCCTTACCTGCATCTAAACTCCTCGTTGCTAGAATTTACGCTGGATTCTTCAGTAGGAATTCACTTATCATTTTTCAAAATACTGGAAATTTTAAAACTTTAAATTTTATTATGTGTGTGCTCTATTTAAAGAGTAGACATAATGTAGTTTGATTATATGCATATACAGTTATATTCACAAATACTTAGCCACAAATATTATTTAATAGCTAGATCGCTATGAATGGGTAACAACTTGTAGCCAGGAGAAATGTAATTGAAAGGGGAATTATAATTGAAAAGTGTATAGCCACATGCAGCATTCAAACAGTATATATTATATATATATATAATATATATATATATATATATATATATATATATATATATATATATATATATGAGTGTGTGTGCAGGTTTTTTAACCTGTCCACCCAAACCTTCCTATATATTCACAAAGATTAAGCTACAAATGTCGTCTGATATCCAGTTCACTGTATCTCAGGAATAGTTTAAGGTCATGGAGATTGCAATTGATATATATATATATATATATAACTATATATATATATATATATATATATATATATATATATATGAAAGGGATGGAAGTCGGTTGGACGTTGAAGCTGTCTTTATAATATGGTGACATCCATTTTTCGCATTTTGTCTTGAGCGAGAGTCAGGTGGAGGGGTAGGGGTCATGGATGGCCTGTACCCCTGCCGCCCTAAAATCATGGAAGAGGCGCCTTCGTTAGAGGGGAACACAAAACGCAAAATTGGTACCATTTCCATCCAAACTGATTGTCACTGTCACCGTCAAATAGTTTCGGTGTAACAGAGAAAGTGTGATGAAAGTTTAGTCTCGAAATTAGAAACAAGAAGGGGTGGGGTGGGGGTTGGGGGGAGGGAGGGGGTGGGGACGTTTCTAAGGGCTCTGGGCGTCGTCGAGATGGATTCACAGGGAATAACTCAAGGATTTATTGAAGCGCTTCTCTCCCTGTTTTTACTTGGTTGCCCGTTAAGGCAGACAGAGTGAAGTCGAGGCATGATGGTGAGAGACAAAACTGGGCTAGTGAAAGAGGGAACAGTGAAATGTTATCAAAGAGAATAAAGCAATGGACTAAAAGGAAGACCTTTCGTAACAACCTCAATCTCTCTATCTTTCTGTCAACACTAGGTATTATGAGTGTTATTTGGTCTGCGTTTCTAGAGCACGTTGCTCAGAGAAAAAGGTGCAAGAAAACAGTGGCAGAGATTAAAGAGCTTCCTCTTTTTTTATGTGGGTGTGTGTGTGTGTGTGTGCATCGTACAAAGACTGAAATGGCTTATACGTGGTCATATCTCTCTCTCACACTCTCTCACTATATCTATCTATTTGTCTATTTTTATGTATACATGCATGCTTAAATCATCGGAACATACGGCACTTACATATATGTACATATTGAGAGAGAGAGAGAGAGAGAGAGAGAGAGAGAGAGAGATGGACGAACAGTTATTTGAAAAGCGTGTATAGTAAGCATTTATAAGACGACATTGAAGACATCATGATATTTGTAAGGAATGTTTCCTTACCAAATTGTAAAAATGGTTTAGACCGAAGCTACTGCATGAATGGGTAAAGCTGAGGCTTTGATTCATGATCAGCAGGTATTCTGCGCACAGCGTTACTTTATATATAGCAATTCTTAGCGAAAGAAAATATTGAAATGGCATCAATAATTAGCTCTGAATTCGCGGAAAGATTTTTATTTTACTCACTTCCTTGAAAAGAGCAGTAAAAGATAAATGAGTAGGGATACAACGTGATTCCATATAGGTAAATGTCAGTCCCTTTACCCTTGAAAAAAGTTCTCATAAAAAAATTTCATTACTACCATAATGTTATATTCTGTTTCTTTAGAGGATAATTTTATATTGGAACCCCGTATATACCGTACTGAGTATCTTTTGTGATAATATACTGCACGATTATTTATTACAACGTTATGGATTGAAAGATGTATGTGTTAACAGAGAAGAGAACTGCTTTTTACTCATGTTTCTCTAAATAATGCTAACGTCCTACACCACATTACATTACCTAATGCATGGAAGCAAAATTGCAATTCTAACCTTCTGTGAACTTGATAAAAGAAACGGGCCATTAAACCTATCTTCCTCCCGGCGTTAAATGAAAAGTAAAAGACAAAGGGAAAACTAACGGCGGTATCTTCCTGAATGTGATTGCTTCTAATATATTATATTATTATATATATATATATATATGTGTGTGTGTGTGTGTGTGTGTGTGTGTATATATATATATATATATATATATATATATATATATAGTATATATATATACATATACATTTATACATATATATACATATATATACATATATATATATATATATATATATATATATATATATATATATTATTAGTTTATTGACCTCCTCGTCTACCTAGCATTTATTTTTATTATTCAATTGCTAGAAGAGCAGCCATTTATCTCCTAATCAGTTGACTCTAGGAGGGAAACACAAGGCAGGCCAGAGATCGGAATTTCCATTATTAGCGGGGGGAGAAAATAAGCCCTTAACTATAGACCTCGAGTTTAGGGTGATGAAGGCAGGTCACAGGATTAGATAGGCTTCGATGTGGGCTTTAGGAATTCTTCATATAAGACCTCTTTTCCCTCCAAATTCTCTGGTTGTGTTTTCGCATCTTTCCAGACAATGCCTAAGACAGTGTCCTCTCCCTGGCTGGAAGTCAGCCTTTGTCTTGTCACGCTGGTTGGAGCCCCCTTCATACATCTTGACACATGTTCAAGCCTCTAAGGATTAAGGGTACGTCTCGAAAGTGCAAAATCCAACCAGCCCTGTTCCTCCAAGATGAATCTTGCTATTTCCATTTCAGAACTCCCTACTGAAATTCCTTTGTCATCATCGGGGCATGTGTTACCCCTGTGACCTGTTCAAGATTAAGTCTTCATTGAATATTTCATTTAAACACTAGAGTTCCTCCCCAGTGTGTGTTAATTAAAAGTGACTGCCCTTGTAGCTGAATTATAGTGCAAGAAGTCCTTATTTTATTTTGTGTCTCATCTGGGACTAATTTCCAGATTTTTGCTGAGTCACTTGCCATGTCTCCTCCCTCGCAAGTGCTTTCTTAATGCAAGATACCTATGATTAATTTTGGAAACCAGCATTGAAGTAAATCGGATTTTGGCCGGCTCTCCAATATTGTGAGAGATAGGAGTGGTCCACATGCAGCCAAGTTGCCTTGCCTTATCTCATGCCATTCAACGGCTTCTTGTAAATAAATGTAATGTAAATTAATGGTGAGCCTTCTAGAGTAAAAATAACCAAATCAATCAATCCTTTTATAGTTGTCTAAGGTAAGTCAGAAGCACTCTATTTCCATTTTTCACTCTAATACTTTTTCATTTACGTATTTGGGATCACAAGGCCAACCCCCAAAACGTAAGAATATATATATATATATATATATATTATATATATATATATATATATATATATATATGTGTGTGTGTGTGTGTGTGTGCGTGTGTGTGTGTGTGTGTGCGCGTGTATGTATATACATATTTAGGATTTTAATATCTAGTTCATTACATCATGTTCCCATCATCATGAGGCGTTTATTTCCTTGAAGCTGATAAGTTCTTATATCCTGAATTACCCAAAAAGCCCTTATTCATTTCTATAAAGACGTTCTTCACATCCCAAAATTCATTCCGTTACGAGGAGGTTTTCTTTTATATCTTTTCTAGTGAAATCACGCATGCGCGCGTGTGTAAAGGCCTTTTTAAAATACTTGACTTACAATTCTTCATTAATGTTCACAGTCATTTTCAATATCTAATTATTACGAACAAATTTATCTTCCATTTGGTAGCAGTCATTTGGGGAAAATAATTCGTACGTTTAAAAATAACTTCTAATGTAATTTACGCCTAAAAATCCTGGGACAATTGATTAATAAAGAACACGGTCCGCACAGCTCCTCGTCCTGGCCTTGTTGTCTCCTGTTCGGAGATTACCGAAGGGAGGGAAACTACTGAGCGGAATGTTGATGGTATGGCGATGGGTTCCCCTTTGGACCCAACGTTCGCAAATATTTTTATGTCACTTCGAGGAGCAGCTGCTGGACAGCTGCCCTCTCAGTATTTACCCGTTATTCTACAAAAGATATGTAGATGATACTTATAACTTGTTTAGATCTCGTTCTGTTGCTGAAACTTTCCTTGATCTCGCTAACAGTAGACATCCTAATATAAAATTCAGTATTGAAGTTGAGCAGGATAATAAGTTATCCTTTTTAGATGTTTCAGTCTCACGAGAATCAGATTGTTTTAATACAAGTATTTGAAGGAAACCTATATTCACGGGTTTAGGATCCAACTTCTATAGTAGCTTTTTTTAACTTTAAATTAAATGCCTAATCTACTCTTTTATATAGAGCCTTCCATTTATCCTCGAATTGGCATACCTTTAATAAGGAAATTAAATTTTTACACGAGTTTTTTACCTACAACTTTTTTCCATCTAACCTATTTTTTCAGTATGTGCGGAAAATTTTAAACAACCATTTCATGCCAAAGTACAATATTCCAACCGTTCCCAAACTTCAAATCTATGCCAGTGTTCCATTTCTGCATGATAAAAGTTTTAACCAAAAGCTTTCTCAGATTATTTCAAGATATTATGGATCAGTCAAAATTAATCTCATTCCAAAGAATCCTCTGAAGATTGTATCTTTATTCAACACTAAAGACCGTTTAGGCGACCTTTTGACGTCTGGGGTGATAATATATAAGTACGATTATCCTCGGTGTTCTCGAGGAACTTACGTGGGCTGCACCCAAAGACTTCTCAAGGTACGCGCCGACTCTCACAGAAACGTTAGCTATCGAACGGGCAATAAATTGAGTAATCCCGAATTTTCGAACATAAGAGAACATGCCAAAAAATGTGGTAGCAACATTGAATACAATCAATTTAAAATCATAACAATGCCCTCTTCCGAACTACCACTATCAATTCTAGAATCTCTAACCATCAAACAGACAGTACCATTATTCCATTTCCCCTTCCTCTCCTTTCTATATAGTTTGGTACCTCCTGCAATGATGAATGCATCCTGATGTAAATTTGGTTTTAAACAGATTTTTGTATAATTTGTTTGTTTTTACAATTTACAAGATTTATTCTTTTATCTACAGCCTGGAAAATGAGACTTGTTGTCTTGAAACGTCGGCACCAATGAAGATGTTTTTATGTACCAGCCTGTTTCCACTGCCCTCTGATCGTCATATATCGACTGATTAGCTGTCCACCTGTATCCTTTATATATATATATATAGATATATATATATATATATATATATATATATATATATATATATATATATATATATATATATTTTTATATAATTACATATTGGGCAAGACTTGTAGTCCCAATCGTAAGGGAAAGAAATTTATGAGGGTATAATGGAAAATGGAGCACTTATGACTTACCTTAGATAATTGTAAAAGGTTGTAAAAGGAAGGGTCAAGGTCGCCAGGAATACCCAGCTGATTAATTTACATTACATTTATTTACAAGGTAACGTTGAATGGCCTGAGGTAAAGGCAAGACAACTTGGCCAACGTGGTCAGAGTGCTGTATCCTGTTTGGAATACTCTTGTCATGCCCAAGATGAAAACCTGGCCAAACTCAAATACTAATTCAATGCTGGTTTCCAAAATTGATGGTCTCTAGCGGTAAGGAAGCGCTTGCGTGCGAGGAGACAGCACGTGACTCAGCAAAATCTGGAAATTAGTCCCAGATTAACCACAATCATAAAATAAGGACTTCTTGCACAATATCACACACTGGGGAAGGAACTCTAGTGCTTAAATGAGCTATTCAATGAAGAATTTGTCTGGGATGATCACAAAAGGTGGCATGCGGCCACAAGGCAGGAGAGGAACAAAGGGCTGTTCATTTGAGAATTAGGAGTTTGAATTGAAAATGTGGAACAGTTTACTTGACTCGGAGGAAAAGAACTGGCAATATGACTGTAACTCAAGACATACCTGGATGCCTTGTGTAGTGGACCTTTGGAGAATATGGTGTTGGCTTTGTCCAAGGTCAGGGGCGTTGCAGTTTAGCCCCTTTATAGCCTATAGGCAGGCTGGCTAAGACGTCTGTCTATATATTATATATATATATATATATATATATATATATATATATATATATATATATATATATATATATTTTTCAGCCTTCAAAAGTCCTTTGTTGGATGTAGGCCTTCCCCAGGTTCCTCCACAGATTTCTATCCTCGGCTGCTCTGTGCCACTGTCGTTTATGTTGGTCTAAGTCATCTCGCCAGCGGTTTCTTGTGTATCCTCGGGGCGTCCAGAAGGTTGTTCGTGATGTCCATCTGTTGTCTGTCATCCTGGCAATGTGCCCCACCCAGTCCCACTCGAGCTTACTGATAGTGTCAAGGATATCCTTTACTTTAGTTTTTTGACGTATTCATTTAGCTGTTTTTTCTATCCTTCAAATCAGATCTAGCATTCTCTTGTGTGCCCTATGTATTGTTCGTAATCTAAAGGAGAGTTTTTTTGTTAGATTCCAAGTTTCGTCCCCATAGGTGACAGTGACTGATCATCAACTTCCAAACGCCTGCCGATCGAGGGTTATTCTTCCTTTTATTCGCTCTCTTTGGAGGCTTCATGTGGAGAGATTCGTTGTCGAAGGTAGATGTAGTGGTCCACTTCCTCAATTTGCTAATTTTCAATTTCAAGTATGGCATCTGCATTTCCAGTGTATTTATTGCTCATGACTTTAGCCTTACGGAAGTTCAAAATCAGGTGACTTAGGTATCCTCCATCTATTCTTCTTCGTTTTTCTTGCCAGTCGAGGAGTCGGAAAGCTCTCTCCAGGCAGGCAGAAAATAGTTTGGGTGAGCTTGTGTCACATTGTCTGACCCTCTCCTGAGTTGGAATGTTTCTGAGTCCTTGTGGAGGCGAATAAACGATGTTGCATGGTCGTAGATGTGATGGAGGACATTGATGTAAACTGAGTCAACTCCCTGTTCTTCCAGCGTCGACATGACCTCCTCAGTTTCGACCGAGTCAAAGGTTTGGTGTAATCTACACGTATTACTACTAGTGGGATTGTATATTCGTTTGTTTTCTCAGTGATCTGGTTTATTGTTTGTAGTTGGTCAGTTGTGGAGTAGACTCTGCTAAAGCCTGCTTGTTCCATTGGCTCATTTTCATCAAGCTTATCTGCCATTCGATTATTGGAAACTCTGGTGATGATCTTATAAATGATATTAAGGAGGCTGATTGGTCGTTGGTTGCTCATGTCCCTGGGGTCGCCTTTTTTGTAGAATAGAATGAGAATGGCTTTATTCCACTCTTCTATATACGTATACATATATATATAGTACTGGTAATCTTCTTAGGCACGAAGATATAGTAATTCAGTTGTATTCCACATAGGAAAATGAAAAAAGGTATATCTCAGAAAATGCCCAAACAGTTTCGTCCTCCAATGGACCTCTTCTTGGAGCGTTTATTAAGGAAAGAGATAAAGTTTACAGTGCATGCGGCCAAAAAAGGCCTAAAATGTTTTTAAACATACAGTTACCAAAACTAGCAGTTTGAGCTACAAAACTATTCAGCAGTAAAATAACAATAAAAACAAGAATAGCAGTTGAGCAAATGAAAAATACCAAAATATCTAACGAGGTAATACATCCATTTGAAACAGCATAACATACAGTACATATTAACAAGCCTATACTATATGATAGTTAATGGATAACATTATCCAATTTGTACTGACGTTTCATGACATGTAAGATAAAAGGATCTAGTTTATACAAACCAGTCGATAAATTAAAATTTTTTCCTTTGCTGTGAACAATGCAAGCTGTCTCTATCAAATTTCTTTCAATAAAACCTGTGCTCTTAGACAAAATCTTTGACCCGAGCCAGTCAATCGGTGCATTACATAAACTACTATGAACACATAAA
>NC_061110.1:32859540-32863375 GCF_015104395.2 Macrobrachium nipponense | reverse complement strand
AAATGCAGTCTCTTTACTCCCACACCCTTGTAAATCAACAGAACATGGATAATCTGTCACACCAAATCATCCTGGTCAGGGAGATTAACTCGAGTATAAAATACATGTGTTATTTTGGGTTTTGGGGAATATGAAGCTAATGTGCTATTATGTGTTTTATGGAGGACAACATTCATGGGTTAATATGTATGTCCTTTTTCTACGGCATTGTAAGTGAATGTCACCAGACATTACAGTTACGGGTTCTTTAGATGCACCCCATTTAAGTTAACTGTAAAACAGGAGTCTTATATCTATCATGGGGCAACGCCCTCAAAGACAACGTTATCAGTTGGGTCGAATACCTCTTAACGAAATTACGTTTAGGTTAGTAAATGGCGACGATGAAATTACAAAACTATTTCTTTAAACTTCGTCATCACGCTACTGAAGATACTCTGTTGTCATCTAGTCCTTACGCCTTCTTCTCATTTGCACGAGTCACCCCAATAGATCTATGATTATTCGAAACCATCGGTTATGAGGCAGAGCATTTTCCAAGGCCAAGGGTCACACTTTCTTAAATAAAGTCTTTTCCTCTATATGTATATGTAAAATGTTTAATTGTGCCAATTGCCTTCATATTCCCTTTCAAAACTTAGGAAAATCTCCAAAAATGGCAGAATTACGGCTTCCCAAAAATTTTGTAAAGCAGATGAAGTCAGAATGATGCTGTGTGTCATGCAGCAATGTTTGTATCTGAATTGAGGTGTAAATGTATCAGAAAATTTGTAATTGTTATTTAAAAAAAAATGAGAATTTTACGAAGTGAAAGGTGCATCAAATGACTTAGGTCGAATACCGTGGGATTTAACTAATGATTGCTTCTAGAGAGCATGTTGAAATTCACCTAACGTTAAAATGACGATAGAATAAACGTCATGGAAAATGAAGCCACATTATACTTAGAATTAACGAAATAATAAAAGGAGGTAAAGAATGAAAGAGTAGAAATAAATAAAGATAAATAACTGAAGGTATAAAGAAATAAGAGATAGAAGAATAAACATATATAATAACCTTAGAACTAGCGTTTACGCCTTCACACTCACATACCAAAGCATAAAGCTACTTCTGATCCCGAGTTCTGAGCTGTGCTGTCATGATGGTGGATCTGGAAATGTCAACTGTCATTTGATAACAGATTTAGTTGTTCACAATATCTTCTCACTCATAATAAGAACTGTTAAGTAAAGATCTGTAGAGAGTTCCACATGATCCAGTGACCTATAAGAAAGCAAACGTTGCATTAGCCAGCATGCAGATTCATTTTCTCAAGTGAGTGTAAGAAATACAATTTCATCGAGGTTTCAATGTCATTTTAAATCATGATCTACGGAAAGAGAGAAAAAGACGCCAGATTCATCTGTTTCCTATTATGATGAGAAATTCAGAATCCATGAACTTTTATTTTAATTTGATGGAATTCATCTCAGTCTGACGAGGTAAAGATATGTTAATCCTTAACAGTAAAGACAAACGAGTTATATCAAGGGCACTAGCTTTAATTTTCAAGCGCTAAATCTCATTGGATTAATGGTAAGGAATGAGAGTATTCTGTTCCCTAAAGCAAGTGATTATTTGCGCAATATTTCTTCTCCATTTGCGCGTAATCCAACATCTTTAGAAAAATGGCGAGCAGAAACGACCGTCCCAGATTCGTCAGGGCGAAAGGAAATAGCTGTGCAAACGTCCCTGCCAAAAAATCGTTGACCGAACTATGATGTTCATCGGTACTTTGGCATCGTTTCTTCCTTCTTTGAATGCACTTGAGCATAACCCTCCCCTGGAAGAAGCAGAATCCCAGTCTCTTTGCTTTGAGATCAAACTGAGGTGAATGCTCTTTTAGCGAATGAACGCCCTCTGGCACAAAACCTATTTGATAACTCCGGACGACCCCATTAAGAGAATAGTGCCGTCAGTGCACCTCACGCGGTGTACTGTAAGTATTACTTAAGCTTCTTTGCCGGTATGATGATCGAGGCTTCATGCAAAAGCACTGTTTTGTCCTTGAAGATGAGTCGTGCAATCATGTAGGTTCAGAAATGATAAGTCTGTGAAATTATATACGAGTATGCTGCAACGAGAAACAAAATGTATAATATAATAAGCTGTGTTTCAGATAAAGATGCCACGCGCAAACCATTGCATCTTTCAAGACTTCATCACCAGTTGTCTCTGAGAAATCTAGAGCAATAGTAGTAATAACATTCTGAGAGTTCACATTGTAATAGCATCCAAGGCTCTTGTTTAAAAAAACATGATTAACCAGTAGTCGATTGTTAACTATGAACGATTCAATCTTTTCAAAGCGTTGGCTTTACCAGGTATTCAGTTGGAATTTCAATGCTTATTAAAGACAGGTTAATAATTGAAGAAGATAAATAATCAACCTGTAGCAACATATCTTATTTTTTCTTTTTTCTCGTAAAAAGAATTTTATAATGTCACTCGCCTTGGGCATAATGGGTTTCCTTAGCCTTTGTCTAGTATTGTTCCTAATCAATCTATGCTTCATAAAAGTCAGTATTGAGCAGGTTACTGTTCAATAGCTTAAAAAGTTCATGTTTTCTATGTATAATTAAGCTCTGTATTTTTCTGAATATTTGTGTCCGTGTAATTTGCAAATCAAGTGTATTTTCAAAACATTGACTATTTATTCCAATTCAAATGTTTCAAGAATCAGACTATAACAATGAGCGCTATTAATGAGGATCATATAAGTACACGAGATGTTAGTCATTTCTCATTTACACATAATGTAACCAACGCAATCGCTTGTAATTAATATTTACCTTCTGAAAAAAATATTCAAACATATACGATCATTTCTGGTATTAATTTATCTCTTTTAGGGCAGGTATTTCTTTTTTTAGTTTTCTATAAAAAAAAACTAATGAGAGGGCTGCAAATTAGTATGTTGATCATCCATCCTCCAATCATCAAACATACCAAATTGCAGCCCTCTAGCCTCATTAGCTTTTATTTCATTTAAAGTTAGATTTAGCCATAATTGTGCCGCTATGGGTGCCAACAACACAAGCCACCACATGGCCGTTGCTGAAAGTTTCATGGGCCGTGGCTGAGAGTTTCATACAGCATTATACGCTGTAGAAGGATCTCGATTGCGCCGAAGCAACTTCGGCGTAGTTTTGACTAGTTTTTTCGGACGAAAAATTGTCATTTCAGTAATGGAAGATTCAACTGCTGTCACAGTTCGGCAATTCTTTTGCATCAGGTTTCACACCGTAATTAATGCGGACAATCCGTGCGTACATCCTTCTTAAGAATAAAGCTTTCATATTATGAGGAGCTTACTTGCTCTTTTGTGCAGGAGAATATGCGGCACTTCTGTTATCAAAGAATGATATTGACAAAAAGAACTGCCCTATCTTAAGTGAGGTGTTTTATGCGTTTTCACTTTTTATGCAACAGTCTGCGAACCTTTGCATTCAAAGCAACAAACTATGAACTAGCAAAAAACTGAGCAAAATTCAGTTTCAGGTAATGATGCATTAAGAAGCACTATGGGACCAAACATTTCTTAGCATTTAGCCTGGTATTCCTTGGAAGAGAAACTTGCTCTAGTTATCATGCCAATAACCACATCATTTTTTACGCATGTTGTAATGAAATATTTCTTTTTTCTAGAAATAGCAGTGACTCTCCTTGAAACCTCTCCTATTTCAACGTTAATAGGTAAATGATTGCTAGGCAAAATTCTTACATTCAGTTATTAAATATAAGTTATAATGGGAATTATACTACTCACATTTCGAGGTTTTCCCTTTTCACT
>NC_061110.1:32849540-32854540 GCF_015104395.2 Macrobrachium nipponense | reverse complement strand
TATATATAATATATATATATATATATATATATATATATGTCTATTATATATATATATGTATATACATATATATATATATATATATATATATATATATATATATATATATATATATATATATATAAATACATATATAATAATACCTTTCTTGTGTTTATGTTAATTTGATAAACCATTAATACTGAGAGGGGAAATACAAGATATGATAAATTCATATAGACGAGATCAGTTTAGCAATGGAGAAACTTACTATTAGTTGTCACTTTATACTGTTTTATCAGTTTTATCGTTTCAGGCTCTTTAGAAATGCTCATAAATTATCCTTGTTGAAAAACATTACTTGCCAGAAGGTTAGCTACTACTGTTATAAGCTTGAATAGAAAGTACTAATGAACGCTCCATGATCTGGTGATATTCCCATGTAATCCGCACAATAACAGTCCGATATTGGTCTGAACCAGTTTCGTTGTGTAACTTCTGTTATTCAGCTAAAAAAAAAATATCAAGGATATGAATATACTCGTATAACCTAAATTTATATCATAATTTCGGAAATATCTCTTTAATAAGTAGAAACTTACTGGAAAACGTGTAATATTTAGCGTTCTTTTCAAACCGATTTACTCTCTCTCTCTCTCTCTCTCTCTCTCTCTCTCTCTCTCTCTCTCCTCTCTCTCTCTCTCTTTCTACGGTTAATTATTTATTTGAAAAACTCTTCCATCGACAAAACACTTCGTTTTTCCCGAAATAACGTCTTGGAAAAATAATAGCCTACATAGAGGACTTTTTGTGTATAACTACGGTATGTTATCAAAAAATGTAAAGAAAAAATACATAAAGTGTTAACTATAATTAGCTTAGACTTAGAAAAGTCAATAAGATGTTGACTAGCACCACTATTATTATCATTAATATTTTCATTATCAATTTACTAAGGAATAGACAGTAAAACGCTCCTTTTTCTGACATTGTCACTATATGTGGAAATGATAACACCAAAAGGATAACAAGTCCAATTTCACTTTCCCTCAGATATGTCTGTTGCGATCCGCTCATCACAGTACACCCCTCCTAAAGCCAAACTATTTATCCGTGTAAACATGGTTTGGAGTCGATGTCATATCAAGGAAGTCTTCACAGTGCGTCTATACTCCAATATCGAGTCCTATTCTAAGGCTTCAGAATCCCACATATACTTTATGGAATCAATCTTCCAGGCGATTTGCTTTAGAATTACGAATTCTGCAAAGACATGGAATTCGATGAAGACACTCTCCTTGCTGTACATTTCTGTCTTTTCAACCAAAAATTAATTCATTATAAATCAGTCGCGTTCTGAGTTTGAAACAATTGGAAAAAATAGTCGCATCAAATATTAAAATAATAAAATAAACAGAACTTTTACATAATCAAAAATGGTACATTAGATTGCCTGGAATTATGTCTCTTATCCATAATATTATTTAATAACTACTCTGTCTGTGTGTGTGTGTCTCTCTCTGTCTTCTGTGTGTGTGTGTGTCTCTCTCTCTCTCTCTCTCTCTCTCTCTCTCTCTCTCTCTCTCTCTCTCTCTCAATGAGATCGAAATACAACACTTTCAGTATTTTATTGTAAATAAATACCCTGCCAGTAAGGTATTTATTAGAACAAGGAAAAACATACATTTTTATTGACTTTCAAATAAAAGGGGTTAAAAGGAACATAATTTTACCCCTTGGTAAATATATATATATATATATATATATATATATATATATCTATATATGATATATATTATATATATATATAATATTTATATATATATATATATATATATATATATATATATTTACCAAGAGGTAATATATTATGTTCCTTTTAACAAAACCCCCCCCCCCTTATATATATATACATATATATATATATATATATATATATATATATATATATATATATATATATATATGATACTATATATATATATATATATATATATATATATATATATATATATATATTATATATATATATACATATATATATATATATATATATATATATATATATATATATATATATATATATATATATATATATATATATATATATATATATATATATATATAAGGTTAAAAGGAACATATTTTTACCTCTTGGTAAATATATATATATTATATATATATATATCTATATATATATATATAATATATATATATATATATATATATATATATAATAAATATATATATATATATGTGTGTGTGTATATATATATATATACATCGTGCAAAACTTGTCTGGTCCAATAGAACTTCCTAGTGCATAATTGCAATTGAATTCTGTACAATTTTCGCTATTTCGTGATTTGCTGATTTAAACACAAGGACTTCTCATTCTACTGAATAAAAACTGATACTGTTAGTGCTTCTGAAACCTAAGTAGATCTGTATAAATTAGCTCTCTTTTAAATTAAAACAACTTGGCTTGTTGTTAAAACCCCTCATATTTTATCACAATAGACAAAACAAGCTCCTTATGGTATGAAGCTTTCTTCCTTAAGACGGATGTGGTTATGCAGTTTTCGTATGATTAAAATCCACAAGTAGCCGGTAATATCTTACGCCTATGTGATGCAAACCTTTCGTCCAGAGAAGAAGAAGACGAAAAAAAAAAACCTAGTCTAGGAATGGTTATTTATTTACTCATATTCACCGAAGGCATTTGAAGATTATCACTAGACGGTAAACTTTAAACTACAAAAGACTCTCTTTGATTTGTTTCAACACATTAACACTAGTATAAACATGAGGATTGCAAATAATTCGTGTATGGTCTCATTATCAACGTATTCGTTGTATTAAGTTAGTTCTTAAAGCAATTAATTGGAATCATTGATCGTTTTATTACTTCAGCAATTTCGAAAATTCGCTACTTTCCCAAATTTCAAAATTACATATATATTCATAATGATACACACCCAAATGTACGAAGTACATAGCCAACAAGAGTTTTTCAAGGAAATGAATAATATTTCCACTCATTATAGTGTATGGAGCATAGTTTTGATCAGGAACAATACTAGACACGTCCTGAAGGTGTCAACCTTTATACCTTATCATTTACTTTATCCCCGCCCCTTTTTTTTTTTTTTTAATGCTTACTGGTAAGGAGGTATTTTGTGCTGTAGTAGAAATTCAAATTTTCAGAACAAAATTTTATGACTCACATGTTCATGGCGTGTATGTTTTTCATAATTCTAGGCGGTCATTCTACATATTTTCTCTTTACTATCTCTGAACCTAAACGATTGCCACGATGAAGCTCCAAGATAAAATATTGCTTTTGCATGAAATGTTCTAAGCCTCACTTCATCATAAGAATTTCTGAGCATTTCTTCTCTAATTAAGAAGGAGTTAGGAATCAGCTGTGGACAAACTCTTGGGTCCCCCTTAACGACCCTTGATGGTCGACCTCCACTAATTACTTCATCACTTCGTTGAACAGGAGCAAAAACCTACCAAAGGGAATGGAGACTAGATCAGCTTATAATTTACAAGATGAGCGACCAAACAGATATGGGTGAGGTCTTGCTGTTTTAGCTACAGCTCATATTTTGAGGTATGGTCGAACTTATAAAACCTGTAAAGGGACAGGGATACTGTCGATTATTTTTTGGATAATTTGCTACCTTACCCCCAGGGCAATTAACTTGCATTTCGTCCGGGTATTCGTCATAAGACCAGCAAGAGACTAAAGTTTTCGCAAGGTTCTTTCTCCCTACTTGGTTTCTGAAAATATTATGATCATGAACAGGTAATCAACCTTCGCCAGTTCTCCGTCTCTCAGGAAATAATGAAAATAACATTAAAAAATCTGGGAGGGATTTAGAATGACTGTTGGGACTTCAACATTCAATAGAAACTGGTTGTGTATTTGCGCCTTTTTGAGGTGTTTATGGGAATGTTTTTTTTTTAGTTAATTATTTCAAAAAAGGAACAATGAAAATGTTTAAATGTGCTCTTTTCAATTTCCATACATCAGTTGAAGGCTGTAGACAAAAACATCGTAATTGGTTTGAATCTATATTACCACTGTACTTTTACCCACCCAAAAACATTTTCGTCAGAAGCAAAAGCTTCCTTAACGATGTATTTCTAAACATGGAGCATAAATCTCCTATTATAAAATGCACGTTACAGCTTAGTTCTAACCAGATTTACATAAGCTTCAAACTCTTCATTATGGAATGGTAGTTTGACCTTGGGTTGACCTAATTTTCGTGGATTAATGTTTGAAAGTTTTGGTTTCTGAGTCAAACACTGATAACTGTTGTAAATCATGATGTACTTTGAAACACTTTGAGCGAAATATTTCCATTAATTTGAACGTGGCCTTCCTCAGGTGAAAGCATAACTTACATCCTTTAGGAATTCAAAATAAATGAAAAGTGGGTCATCTCTGGCTAGGATTGGGACTTGGTATAGTGAATTCGATATTAAGTTATTTGTGGATTAATATTTGCAGCTTCAGTATATGTCACCTGTGTATAAGTGACTTCCCATAATTTATCCAAGCATTACAAAGAACTTACCAGTAACCTCTCATAATGTAGATAGGTTACTATCAGTTCTTAGAGCAAAACTTAAATCGGGTGAATGACAGGAAGAAATGTGTAGACAGAAAGGAGAGCTCTTGTCGAAAGGAAAATGATATATAGCTATGTCGTATCATGTGATGTAAACCATCTATTTGGGATGTTCATTTCTCAGCAGATATGTCTTTCGTTTAAGGCATAAAAAGTAACTGGGATCATTCTATAGGTATTCCATCAGTGCTTGATGCCTTGGTACTTTATACCTTTTAAGTTAAGACAAGAATAAAGAATAATTATTTATTTGGTACATAAAAAAAACTGAGTAATGAGGATTTTCTTATTATGAAGCTTTATTTCATTAAAATATTGAAGTAAAAAGTAATGAAGACATAAATAAACATCTATGTAAATTCAGAAGAAAATCAA
>NC_061110.1:32834540-32847040 GCF_015104395.2 Macrobrachium nipponense | reverse complement strand
GCATAAGTTCCTTCGGCGCAATCCAGTTTTCTGTCCGGTGTTGGGTACAGAAGTACAGAAGAGAAAGATGTGCCATGTTCCCCTGATGTCTAACATCTTTATGAGTATGAGGAAGCTAAAAGCGAGAGACGGAGTGAGAGAGAGAGAACGTGAAAATTAGTTATCATTTCTAATATATATATATATATATATATATATCTATATATATATATATATATATATATATATATATATATATATATATATATATATATATATAATATATATATATATATATATATATCTATATATTACACACACACACATACACACACACACACACACATACATATATATATATATATATATATATATATATATATATATATATATATATATATATATATATATATATATATATATATATATATAAGTTCTATCACATTACCGTGATTCATATACATATATCGAACTACAAATGTCCTTTAATATCTAATTCGCTCTACCTCGGAATTAATATATTTTCATATATGTTTAACCGAGGGGGAATTTATTAAGCGCCATATATTATTAAAAAACTGAAATTATTTATGAAATTACTGTCAAAGTAGCTGTGATGCAGTGTTTACGATTAAGTATTACCGTCGCAGAGGTAACTTGGTACCTATATATAAATTTTTGTATCACTTGACCTAAACGGGCGGGAAAGTGATCGCACCTACCTATTCAGCTCTTACTTCATTATTCTTTTATTCATCTTTATGTTCAGTGGCAAACTAGACAAGTCGTGACTGTCAGCGGTAGTTGAAGGTCCAGACCGACTTCACAAAAATGTATTAGAAGGTAGGTTGGAAATGAGTAGATTATTGTCATTATTAACACATTTTAACCAGAACACTGAACTGATTTACGGCTCTGATAGCGGTGGCCCGAAAGGATTAGTTTGAAACGGAGTACCAAGTGTAGACAGACCATAAGCCAAGCACTGAGGCTAAGTGATAAGTGAAAATTAAATTTAAAAAAAAAGAAAAAAAAAATTCTACACTGGAACACACTCCCTAAACAAATACATTTACTCACGTATCCACCAACACACAAAAAAAAGCAATGATAAAAATAAGAAAGGTGAAGATTTTTAAAATTCTAATTTTTTTATCCATGAAAAGTCCCAAGGGTTTTTGTGTTTTCATTCATTAGTTTTTATATTTTATCAGTTAAATCCCAACTCATGAATATAAAAATTTGAACAATTCAAAGTGTTGTGAGTGGAGATTCGTGAAAAAACGTTATTTGTGCGTGATAGTGTGAAAATATAGTTTTCCACAAACGTTATCGATATATTTAATGATATAAAGAACGATTATCTTTTTTTTTATAAAAATTAATTTCATAACGGGGTTAGGGACCCTCCACATTCATGCAGATTTCATCCGGTTTTTTAGACCATTCACTAATAATTATACTAAAAGTATCAACAATTAACTGTTATCAATTGCTAAAATCTATTACGTGCTTTTTTAGAGGTGAAGTAAAATAACAGAAAAGTACTGATAAACCAATTGATCTGAAAGGTCTATGAAACAATGAATTTATTTTATCAACGGCTACTACAATGTTTATATGTTTCCACATGAATTCAAAGTTACCAGGTCAAAAAAGAAAAAAAAAAATCTTAAATAAATAGAAGGCTCTTGGCAAAATTACTGGATTGCTTCGTCGAGTTTCAGTTCGTAGCTAAACTCTCCGTTTTAGCAGAACGAGGTCTGACCTCACCAACAAATGACATTGAACTGGCCGCCCATTCTCGGACAGAAGTCAATTCTCCAGGCGTCCGGCCGCCTTTCCCATGGATGCTTCAAAATTTCAGTGTCAATTTTCTCTGGTTCCGTTTTCTCCCAAATGGAGGTAGATCTCCCATCACAAAGACCAGGTGCTGACCATTGTGAAACGGTCGTAGTGTCTGTCATCTCGATTTCACATTTGTTCATTATGCTGTGTCTTCTAATCGCCTGTCATGCACCTTGTCTCTTAACCGGAAAATTGACTTTCAGGACCACTGCCGCTATATTTTTTCTTCATCTTTTGCTTACCGCCACAATTTTTGTTTTAAGACTCATGCATAGCAATTATCCCAGGTCTGAATTACACAATTTTTACTTCGCTGGACACAATCTGGTTTCCTGATACTTGGGAAAACACAATGCTGTTTTGACTTAGAACTTGGTGTTATAAAGTATAAGATGAAAATGTTTATATACATACATACATACATATATATATATATATATATATATATATATATATATATATATATATATATATATATATATGTATATATATATATATATAGATATATATATATATATATATATATATATATATATATATATATATATATATATATATATATATATATATATATATATATATATGTATATATGAATCAATTTTGGGTTCCTCATGTTCTTTAAGACAAAATATAGAAATTATAAAAGGATTCGGAGTGACTAAATATGACAGCAACTGAGGCACAGAAAGGAGTATTTATTTTACACAAACTTTACAACGGATTTTTAAACACATTTGCAAAACTATTCAGTAGCTTAAGACAAAAGTCTAGTTAAACAAAATATACTTTTCTTAAGTGAAATAAATAAATGAAAAATCGTTCATACATCCATTTTCAAGCGTCATCTAGGATTACAGTATGTTGGTCTCACCAATAATTCTGTTACTAACATTTTATGCATCATTTATCTTAACAAGAAAAATTATAAATTGTATTTTGATATGCTATAACATTTACAGTTTTCCACCTCAGGATATTATTATAATACTTCTTCCATATAAAAGATTTATAATCGTGATATTGCTCTAGGCAATAAGCAACCATTTTATTTCTGGCATTTAGCAAACAGTCCCCATATCTTATGTATTAAGATATTCAGCTTTTACCGCAATTTACTTAGATAAATGCAAGAGGAAAACAGTAACCTTCAAGGTTGTATATGGTCTGAAAGTGGTATGTAAGCTATAAAATATGTTTGTACCCTACTTGTTTTATTTTCAGTTTTCTATACACGCTAGATTTCCTTAGCAGGGGAAGAAATTTTTATTGCTTTCCTATCGGTCTCTTGGGCATCCATGATGTGACTTATGATCTGCCCAAAGTCTGGAGAAGCATAATTTTTCTCTCGCCAGGAAGTGACAAGTGAGACCTGAAAGAAATAGAACGTTCAGGGAACTCGTCCTTCCGCCAATTAGTGTGGCCTTTATCAAATTGAGCCTTCTCGTGGCCATGCTGGATTCGCTATCTCGAATTCTGAGCTGACTATAATAAACAAACAACTTGTTTTCTGGGAAATGGAGTGTTTCTGAAAGACTTCATTTGCCCAAAAACTCTCAGATACAGCTTTGGGTGTTCTTTGATAGGATGATAGATACAGTATCGAGCTTTAATGATTGGAAAATGATTTAAAACAATGAACATAGGTGCAAAATTATAATTTTACCAAATACCTTTAGATTATGATGGACATTCAGAATAATATGTATGTCTGTACTATGTACGTATATATATATATATATATATATATATATATATATATATATATATATATATATATTATTATCTATATATATATATATATATGAGTATGTATTTGTGTATTTTATTTTTAATAATTAGAATTTGCATTAAGTTATTTTTTCATTAACTTGACTGTGCATGCCTGGTCTTTTATATGGTCATGCCCCATCAGTTGCTAGTATTGTGACTTCTCACTTGGAATGTGATCTCGTACCAATAACAGTAGGGTAGTCGCATTCCAGTGTCACGTCGAATTGGGCTTTCCTGTCATCTATTTTTGCCAAGTAACGGAAAAGAATTTTCTACTCTGTGGCCGGCTATATTGCGACCCATTGTAAGCGAATTGTTGTTCAAATAACCTGAAAGGGAGTCCGACTTTTATAAGGAACCGAATCAGTTAGCATCACTTCACGAATGACTAACATTACGACCGTTTCACAATGGTCAATTTCCGCTCCTCTCTTCATAGGCTATCTGCATCCATTTGGAGAGTTAACCAGAAAAAAGAAAAAAAGATGAAAAAAATCTTGCAGCATCTATGAGTGATGCTGGGGGACGCGTGGAGAATTGAGTTTTGTTTTAGAATGGATGGACAATTCAGGGTCAACTATTTGTGAAGTCAGACCCATTTCTGCTAAAGCAATAAGTGTAGCTAGATACAAGAAGCCTTGACGTTCAAAATATAGTGTTTGGTTCAAGTGCTCTACCAGAAGACGTTTGTTTACTTAAAGGTTTTTAAAATCCCACGCATTTGAAATTAGTTTTAATGACGAGGTATTATTATATTCCTTTTAATCATAAAGTTGGAAGGGCTTTTATTAGATAATTTCATTATATGCATATATATATATATATATATATATATATATATATATATATATATATATATATATATATATGTAATGTATATATATATATATATATATATATATATATATATATATATATATATATACATATATATATATATATATATATATATATATATATATTATATATATATATATATATATATGTATATATATGTATATACGCACATCAATCCAGGGCTGGCATCAGTTCCATTTTTTGGACCATTCTACACTGATTCTGATGGAGTCACAGTCTATGGTTTCGTCTCGGTTTCCTCCCTCGTCTCCACAGATACACAAGCAAGAGAGGAATGGAAAACAAATATTATTAAAGTGTTATTTTCCTCGTTTTATTACTCTCAGCTGTTGAAGTTTTCACTGTCTCTTTCTAAACATGATTCCATTGCAAACGATAAAGCTCTAAAGCGTAAGCCTTTCCAACATACAGATAGCCAAGTGACTGACTAAAGCCTAGATATCATCCCTAAATGCAATGAATTTTGAGCTGATATGTAGCAGAAATTAGATGATGATGATGATGCTGATGATGATTTTTATTATTACTATTGCACATATTCACGAAGATAAATATAAGAACAAGTCCCCAGGGCATTATCCCAAGTATCCTGTAACTTCGTTCAGCATTTTTCTTAGAGATTTATCCAACTTTCCACTCGCCAAGAGGGAGTCATGAGGTCTTTGTATATTTTATTTTTTTCGATTGCACATCCATCGCCTTTTGATTTTAAATCTCACTTCCTTTTATCATGACTGTAAGACTATCATACACCTATATGCAATACTTCATTCTCAAATACATCACCTCTCTCTCTCTCTCTCTCTCTCTCTCTCTCTCTCTCTCTCTCTCTCTCTCTCTCTCTCTCTCTCTCGTATTTTTTTCTATTTCATCTGCAGGTAAAATCATATAAATGCCAGGATGATCATTTATCCACAATGACAATTATACGTGCATATCATATTCAGTTTCATTCACTACTTGAAGAACTAAACATTAAATTTATTATAGATCCTCATTAAAGAATTATTATTATCCACTGCAGTTCCTTAGAATTACAAACCTACAGAGGTATAAACAGTAAGGGAAATTATGTTGCTTATTGAAAATGTTTCTTGTAAAAAGAAACGATTGAATGTTGTCATGTTTGAACCATTCCATGGCTTAGTAAGACAGTAAAGCAGTAAGAACCGTAAAAAACCACATGCGCACAAGATTTTTCACCCGTTTACCAAACGGTTGTCCTTCCCCAAGTCTGTCTCTAAAAATTAGATCACGCATGTTAGCGCCCTCCTCTTAGGCCTTACGGCTTACAATTTTGTTTATTTGTTCATGACCTGAATATTTCTACTACGTTTTTGGGTTTCGTCTGGGTACCCTTCTGGATAATCAAAAGTTTTCGTACTATCATCACTAAGCCCCTCACTCCCTCCCTTCTTTAGCTTTTCTCCTGGTCCCTCTTTTGACGACGGAAAGTAGTAGCTTTCCTGCCACTTTTTATAGTCATCATTTCGTCACTGGTTGGTGAGCTCAGAGGGGATCCTCCTACTATCACAAGACCTCGTAGCTCCTCTTCCCGTGTTTAATCGCGCTGTCTTTGATCCTCTGATAGAAATGTTCCGAAACTCTTTCCCCGCCCTAAACATCGAGCTTGGATACTGAATTCCTCTTCCTCTCTTCGTGGTGTACTTAATCAAGCGCTCTTCGCTCTTATTCAGTTTTGCCGATTGAGAACCGGGACAGGTAATAAATGGTCAGTCCCGCCGCTATTTGCAGTTATAAGCAAAAAATCTCATCTAAAAGAAAACGTTTACATTCTCACGCAGAAAAGGTATGACACGAGAGAAAAGACACTTTTAGGCAATTCACCTGTTAATGACAATATGCAAAGTGGGCTACTTTAGATTCCATACCGTGAAGACATTTACGCTTTATTTTACGGAGATTTATTTTTAGTTTGCCCAGGCGCCTGAGTTTTGTGCTGATCTCTTAGTGTTTATTATATAAATTCTTATAAGTGAAATCAAATAATAAAATAAATTCAGTTAATAAGAGCAGACGCAAAAAAAAATTTCATACAATTTCAAAATAGACGATTCTTTATTATTTGATATTCCGAATCGCTTATATGAATTTTATTATTACCAAAACATACTTTCATGATATGATTTCTTCATGTTAATTATTTATTTTTTCAGAGGTGAATTTAATTCAGATGAGAAATTTACCAAGGGTCAGGCCACCAGATTAACTTGTTCGGCAATATTTCAAATATGAAATCCTTTTTCTTGTTGTATTTCCTGCCTTTGAATTAAAGATAAATATCCAACTAGCGATACTAAAGCAAATTTAATCAATTACTAACTTCATGATTATCTGGGACGAGAAAAAAAGCAATTGCCAACGACTCTGTGTGACTCGCAAGGGAGAAGAACTGTTGAAATATGTTTTTTGGCCTGATGAGATAATGACGGTATTAGGAATAAAATCTATTATGGAAGGCTGCTTATTTTGGATTTTGTAAAATCTAAGTGCCATTGGAGATATGTAGAATTATGGCCATCCAGTGAAACCGCTAATAAGAGATAAGTGATAGACTCTTTATGTGACCAGCAAAAATTTTCTTTGTTTATCGAAAGCTAGAGATATCACCCATTGGTACACATAGTTCTAATGACAATAAGAGAAAACAGAAAAATAGCAAAGAAATAGACAAGGGAATATACAGCTGTCCTTTGCGAATTTTGGATGAAGATTGAGATAGATATCTAATTACTTATTTTCGGGAAACGAAGAAAGAATAAGGAAAAGAAGCGCTCAAGTCTTGACGGGGCTCTGGTAGAAGAGGATTAGCGTCAGTAAACCCTGAGAGGCTGCCCGCCTCGTGGCAATCGCTATCAAACGAGGATAATTTATGCCTAGTACTGCAGCCCTAAATACGTAGGTGGTAACTCCATCTAAAGCTAAATACTACCACGGGTTCTATATTCGATAGGTACCGTGAAGGAAAGCTGCAAAAAAAAAAAAAAAAAAAAAAAAAATTCAAAATCACCCCTTGGCACTTTAGACCTCAGAAATCTATATCTCTAAAGATGCCTTTGTTCTCGTGCTTTTTCATCTTCTGCAGAAATGACATCATGTTGTGGTTGTGGTTATTAGTAAAGCAGTGGGCCAGAAGTCAAATCTCCTGAACTATCATATATGTGACAAAAGAAAATACATTAGTTTCTGTTTCCCATTATCCCTAATCGTAATTGCCGTTCCCATTCTGTCATAATAGCCTGTCCTTACGATACCAAGGGTTTCTTCACGACCGACCCTTTCTATGTGGATCTTAACATTACACATGACCAAGTATGCGAGAGTGATTTACCATATATTAACTACATCTTTGAAGACATCTGGAGGCCATATTGGAGACCTGCCCCTTTTTCTCCCACAAAAAACTATTCATAATGGGCTCACTGCTGCATATGGACGAAAAAACTTTCTCCAACCATCCCCATAAGAATACATGCTAGCTGCAATAAGGTCATCTTTATCGCATCACCTATGGTGAGTAGGTTCCCAACCTGACTACAGCCTTCCAAAGCATCTTCTGCTTAGCCCACTCTTTTGAACGTCGCATACCTTCGCCTTCCCTTTCTTCATGAGGACATAACCAAACATGACATGATTTAGTAACTTTGAAGCCGCTTCCCTGTGCTTGGGAAAAACCCTGAAGCAGCTTACGAAAGATAAGGAGTCACTGAGTTAGTCGCTAAATCTTCTGCTCATTTTGGTGAAAACCCAGTAGGTGCGTGGGCATGTGTATCATCTCCTAATGTTAAAAAGTGTTATGTATCAGAGTGATGGATATAAATTATATCTAGACATTATCATATTTTACATATTGTGATCTCGGAGGATGCTTTTTGGAAAAACGTTTGGAGCTTTTCCAAGTAAATTATTTGCCGTTGTTTGTTCCAGTCATTTACACACATACCACACACACACACAGACAAACATATATATACGTATATATATATATATATATATATATATATATATATATATATATGTATATATATATAATTATATATTATTTCTAATATATATATATATTGTATAATATAATTATCTATATATATATATTATAATATATATATATTATATATAGTATATCTATATCTATCTATATATATATATTAATGATATATATACTATATATATATATATAGTTTTTATATCTTATATATATAATATCTCTATATATCTCTATAAATATTATTTATATATTATAATTCTATAATATTATATAAATGTTTAAATATAATATATATATATATATATTATATATATATATATATATTATATCTATATAAATTATAATTATGTAAATATATATATAATATATTTATGTAAATATTATATATATAAAGTTTCTATATATTATATATATATATATATATATATATAATGTTAACTTATATATATAATAATATACTATTATATATATATATAATATATATTATATATAATATTATATATAATTATGTGTGTGGTGGTACATGTGTTTGTGCATGCATGCGGACATGTATGTATGTTTGCCAATGTGCTCAATGTTGTTTATCGTCCTAGACATATACACAGGGAGTTCAAGATAAATGAGTGAATAACAGAAAGTTTTGTTACTAATTTGGTTCTCTATAAAAGGGTCCACTTTATCCCATGAGCTGCTTGGGTTCCAGGAAGTGTAGAAATATTAACTTATCGCAAGGTTATTAGCTGCCTACGAACCTCGAATGATGGTTCCTTGCAGCAAAATTGAAAAAAAAAAATAGCGTTTTAAATGTTGATGAGTTTGCTTTTATTATCATCTTAACATCTGACTACACTAATTTCATCCTCATTGAAACGGGCTACCTCGATCCTTTATGTATTAGTTGTCGAGTGAATTAGTATCCTCTCTTAAAACTTTTTGTCAGCTAACAGTAAAATCATGACCCTGACATGGGAAATACGAAAACTAACAAACGCAAGAAAACGTGAGCGTCATTAAAAGAATCATCCTAAGATAATTGCTATTTCAAGAGCCAACCTAAAATTCCTAATATGGATATCTTAATTACTAGAAATAATATACTATATGATAACTACATAATCCTTTCGCGGTCTTTTCATCATATGCATCTTTCGTATTAAATAACAATCGGCCATCTGAATATAGTTCATTATAATTTATTATCATGTATCAGCAATTATAATATCGCCAGATTCCGATAATAAGTGTTTGTTATATAATTTGAGTAGATATTTTAATTTTCGAAATTCATCGGTAACTATGTCATTGATTTAGATATGGATTAATTGACTTTGGTTATTTTCAAAAGGCACTGCAAGTGTGACTCGTGCATCTTCATATAATACAGAATTAGCAGGTTAATGAAATTCCAACAACCACACTGAATTATGCATATACTTTTTAAAGCATTTTCGTATCCATTTGGTAGGTTCAATAAATTCTGTTTTGAGAATCGCCTTTCTTATTCATTACTTCTAAGTCACATCTGCAGCGATTGAAGAAATGATATATTGTCCTCAAAGAGGCGATCATAAAACTTTTCTTTTTTCCAGCTGCATGATGGAATTTGTTAGAGCACCCAAAAAATGCAGTTTTCAACGTTCCTAGACGATCAGCATTTTTGACGCAATATTTTGGCATATGAGTCGTGTCAAGGGGAATTCGTTATGCACCCTAAACGATCCAAGTTTCCGGCCAAAGCTGAGGATGGCCAAAAGCTTTTGATCGTCCAGGATTACCTTATGCAAACACTTTCGAGTGCTTTGTAAATAGAAATATCCAATAAACTTTAGTTAAAAGGTTCCAGATAACCGTATGACTCCTTCCGAAATTCATAGCTCTGTTCTTGTTATAATATGTTCTTGAATTATATTAAATATTCAACGGTATTCATTTTAAGGTTTATTTTTCAAGAATCCATATTATTCTTTTTACAGGTCATATTTCGTTCTTCCGATTCCATGCTACGTAATGTATTGCTCTCTTCTTTCAATATCTCTTCAAGTTTACCTCTTGTAAGTGATAGACAAGGTTTTCTCTTTGTAATTACAAAAAATGATTGCATCGCGTGATTTGATGACACATTGTTTGCTTCCAAAAATGCTTTGAAATACCTGCGTCCCCTTTCTTAACTTTATTGTTGAGAGAGCTTGAGTCTTTCATAGGCTTCCGATCCTCTTAAATAACCAAAAAGTCTTCCGTCGCATCACTTTCCAATGAGGTCTTTGTTTTTTTTTTATGAAATTGCATATTAGCCTTCCCTTCCAGATGAAACGTTTCCATTCTTCGAACATAAAACCAGAAAGGAAAGCACGGTCCTTTGAAACCTATCTTCAATCAAATTAATTCCCACTATATATTGTAGTACATAAGCAAGTCTGTGGTAATACAGAAGAATACATACATATACATACATATATATATATATATATATATATATATATATATATATATATATATATATATATATATAATATACACACACACACACACACACACACACATATATATATATATATATATATATATATATATATATATATATATATATATATATATATATATATATATATATATATTATGTATATATATATATATATGTGTGTGTGTGTGTGTGTATGAAGTCAAGTAGTAAGAGAATTAAAGGGATTCTGACATAAGGCTTAGCAGTGGTGGTAACTTGCGTGCGTGCTTGTGTGTGTGCGCGCGCGCACGCTCGAGCTTACGTGTTTTTGAGAACATAAGAACATAACTTTAGAATGTGCTGTCACTGAATTGTATTTTTATCTTATTTTAATGTAGTAGACTCACTTTCCATATTTAAGAGGTATTTTTTTTACTTTAATGAATTGTTTTATAAAATGCAGTTCTTGAACGGGTGACGATTTTTTCTAGTAACATTTCCATAATAAAATCATGGCAGTCTAGGACGTAGTTACAACAAGAAAGATCACGATAGGTGGTTGTGGGAGGCAAGGGAGAGAGTGACCCTAGATTAAAAAGAAATGGATATTAGATAGAGGGTTGCAATATTTGGTTCGTTTGTCCATGTAACATCTTCCGTCATGGTATCAGCAAAGTAAATCTTGGTATGCACAGGTTTTGCATGTTTATGTTTCAATACTTTATTTCAACATTCTTTTGACGCATAATAAAAATTCGTTGTCACCATCAATGAAAATTAAGAAGTAACTGGATTATTTGGGACCATTTCTTAGTATAATCAAGACTGAACGAGGCGAGGCAACAGGCTTTTTATTTTATATTTTTCTTATTGAATATTGTGGTAATGTCGTTTTTTCTTTTCTAACACGAAAATCAGCACCCAGATGTATGTGCGAACAGCATGACGACCGTTCAAATGAAATTTCTAGGAGTAGTTGATTATGAGTGTCATTTGCAAGCTTATGAATAATAATAGGATTAAAATGAATCGTGTCCATTCGCTTGGTCCAGAAATATCCGGGAAGCCATGACTGCAAAAACGCAAAATATTGTTGGGTAATTTCAGATTGTTCTCTTGATGCGATCATAAAGATAGGATGCTTCCATTTGTTGTATGCATGTATGGGGGAAAATTGTATAATACTTGATACATTTTTTTATATTCTAAAATATAAGTGACGCACCTGACTTTTCATCATGGATTTGATCTATCAAAATGTTTGATGGCATATACAGTAAGACTGTGAAACCAGGAATTTAACGAAATTCCTGAAATGTTCAGGGAATTCTTGAAATCACCAATTCACTTAGGAACATTTGATCCCCATGAACTAGTACTAAACGCGACGTGTTTAGTACTAGTCCCTCGAGAATCAAATGTTTCGCCTGTTTAGTCTAGCCCCTCGGCATTAAATGTCCTTAAGGGAATTGGTAATTTCACGAATTACCTGAAAATTTCCCGATTTCGCAGTCTTACTGTGACATTTAGTATATATGGAAGGACAGTCGAATGGTGCTGTCGTCAGCGCGAAAGTGAAAACTAAGCCCGTCCAGCCT
>NC_061110.1:32827040-32829540 GCF_015104395.2 Macrobrachium nipponense | reverse complement strand
TCACGCTGGTTGGAGCCCCCTTCATACATCTTGACACATGTTCAAGCCTCTAAGGATTAAAGGTAC
The DNA here is from genome assembly GCF_015104395.2 of Macrobrachium nipponense. NCBI lineage: Eukaryota > Metazoa > Arthropoda > Malacostraca > Decapoda > Palaemonidae > Macrobrachium > Macrobrachium nipponense. The sequence goes on along the minus strand of NC_061110.1, from coordinate 32,829,474 downwards.
GTCTCGAAAGTGCAAAATCCAACCAGCCCTGTTCCTCCAAGATGAATCTTGCTATTTCCATTTCAGAACTCCCTTTTATCACTTCTCTACTGAAATTCCTTTGTCATCATCGGGGCATGTGTTACCCCTGTGACCTGTTCAAGATTAAGTCTTCATTGAATATTTCATTTAAACACTAGAGTTCCTCCCCAGTGTGTGTTAATTAAAAGTGACTGCCGTTGTAGCTGAATTATAGTGCAGGAAGTCCTTATTTTATTTTGTGTCTAATCTGGGACTAATTTCCAGATTTTTGCTGAGTCACATGTCATGTCTCCTCGCTCGCAAGTGCTTCCTTTATGAAAGATACCTATGATTAATTTTGGAAACCTGCGTTGAAGTAAATCTGATTTTGGCCAGCTCTCCCCCATTGTGAGAGATAGGAGTGGTCCACATGCAGCCAAGTTGCCTTGCCTTATCTCATGCCATTCAATGGCCTCTTGTAAATAAATGTAATGTAAAGCAATGGCGCCCTTCTAGAGTAAAAGTAACCAAATCAATCCTTTTATAGTTGTCTAAGGTAAGTCAGAAGCCCTCTATTTCCATTTTTTCCCTCTAATACTTTTCATTTACGTATTTGGGATCACAAGGCCAACCCAAAACGTAAGAATATATATATATATATGTGTGTGTGTGTGTGTGTGTGCGCGCGCGTATGTATATACATATTTAGGATTTTAATATCTCGTTCATTACATCATGTTCCCATCATCATGAGGCGTTTATTTCCTTGAAGCTGATAAGTTCTTATATCCTGAATTACCCAAAAAGCCGAATTTCCCCTTATTCATTTCTATAAAGACGTTTTTCAAATCCCAAAATTCATTCCGTTACGATGAGGTTTTCTTTGATATCTTTTCTAGTGAAATCACGCCTGCGCGCGTGTGTAAAGGCCTTGACTTACAATTCTTCATTAATGTTCACAGTCATTTTCAATATCTAATTATTACGAACAAATTTATCTTCCATTTGGTAGCAGTCATTTGGAGAAAATAATTCGTACGTTTAAAAATAACTTCTAATGTAATTTACGCCTAAAAATCCTGGGACAATTGATTAATAAAGAACACGGTCCGCACAGCTCCTCTTCCTGGCCTTGTTGTCTTCTGTTCGGAGATTACCGAAGGGAGGGAAACTACTGAGCGGAATGTTGATGGTATGGCGATGGGTTCCCCTTTGGACCCAACGTTCGCAAATATTTTTATGTCACTTCGAGGGGCAGCTGCTGGACAGCTGCCCTCTCAGTATTTACCTGTTATTCCACAAAAGATATGTAGATGATACTTATAACTTGTTTAGATCTCGTTCTGTTGCTGAAACTTTCCTTGATCTCGCTAACAATAGACATCCTAATATAAAATTTAGTATTGAAGTTGAGCAGGATAATAAGTTATCCTTTTTAGATGTTTCAGTCTCACGAGAATCAGATTGTTTTAACACAAGTATTTGGAGGAAGCCTACATTCACGGGTTTAGGATCCAACTTCTATAGTAGCTGTTTTTTTTACTTTAAATTAAATGCTTAATCTACTCTTTTATATAGAGCCTTCCATTTATCCTCGAATTGGCATACCTTTAATAAGGAAATTAAATTTTTACACGAGTTTTTTTACCTACAGCTTTTTTCCATCTAGCCTATTTTTTGTCAGTATGTGCGGAAATTTTAAACAACCCTTTTCATGCCAAAGTACATATTCCAACCGTTCCAAACTTCAAATCTATGCCAGTGTTCCATTTCTGCATGATAAACGTTTTAAACCAAAAGCTTTCTCAGATTATTTCAGATGATATGGATCAGTCTAAATTAATATCATTCCAAAGAATCCTCTGAAGATTGTATCTTTATTCAACACTAAAGACCGTTTAGGCGACCTTTTGACGTCTGGGGTGATATATAAGTTCGATTATCTTCGGTGCCAAAAAAATGTGGTTGCAACATTGAATACAATCAATTTAAAATCATAACAATGCCCTCTTCCAAACTACCACTATCAATTCTAGAATCTCTAACTATCTGACAGACAGTACCATTGTTGAATGCCGAAAAGAAACTCTTCTACCCCTCTCTACCTGTCGTAACAGTCTTCTTTCTTGCTTTTCACCTGCCCTTATCCATTTTGCCCTTTCTCTCCTTTCTACATAGGTTGGTACCTCCTGCAATGATGAATGTATCCTGATGTAAATTTGGTTTTAAACAGATTATGGTATAATTTGAATTTATAACTTACAAAATTTATTCTTTTATCTACAGCCTGGAAAATGAGACTTGTTTGTCTTGAAACGTCGGCACCAATGAAGATGTTTTTATGTACCAGCCTGTTTCCACTGCCCTCTGATCGTTATATATCGACTGATTAGCTGTCCACCTGTATCCTTTATATATATATATATATATATAT
>NC_061110.1:32784540-32814540 GCF_015104395.2 Macrobrachium nipponense | reverse complement strand
TGTTACACGAGCCTCATGGCAAAATGTCTCCCCAGACTTAATTATACCATGGCAATTCTTTATATTTCCAACAATCAAGCCCACTTGCAATCATATTTCCATGAAACCCTCTCAGCTATTACTGTGTATAGGGACATCGCGCCTATCAAAATAGTTATGAGTTTCTCTGTCACAAGCTTTTGCATTTAAATCTAGCACAACCACTCATTCATGTTCCATATACCCATCAGGGTACTGAGTCAGGCTTCCTCTAAAACACTGTATTATGCTAAATCTGTTCTAAACTTGGTTCTGACACTCATTCACACACTGTTACAATTTCTCTTTGCTACACTCATATTACAGTCCTCAAACCAACATATGCGATACCACAAGTGTTACATCTGCTTTACATCTACACATTCAAGATACCCTGGTCACAACACTTTTCCTTTCTCTCGATGTTCAATTCTCGTTTCTGCAGCTTCTACGCACATTCTAAGACCCCATACATCTTTTCTGTGTTTGGCAAACGAAATAAAAGGGTACCAGGCTTCATACTATATCACCCCTGGCATAATATAAATCAAACACTATGCAAACCTTACTTATACACTCTTTTTATAAGTTTTATATCCCATAGATTTCTTTAAGAGGTTCTAAATAGTACGATAGACAACTAAAAAAAAGAAAAAATGGATTATGGTATGGAAACGTACTGAACAGGGAAAGCACCGATAAGAATTCTCTCTCTCTCTCTCTCTCTCTCTCTCTCTCTCTCTCTCTCTCTCTCGCGTGTGTGTGTGTGTGCGCGTGTGTGTGCGCGTGTGTGTGTATGTTCCTTCCCTCTTTCTTATTTATCTTTATCAATTCCCTTTCCCTAAATCTATTCCGGCAACTTATCCCGTTTCCAGTCTAAAAAGATTTAAGTCGATTGATTGCCTTAAACAAAGACTTTGCTCTTAATAGCATTTAATAATGCTTCTGTATTTCTAAGGTAAATAACGAATATGTACGATGGAGAGCAGGGGCAAAGACAGGCTGGCAGGCACCAACACAGTGAGAAAAGAGAGATAAAGAGAAAGAGAGAGCGAGAGTTGGGTCGTGATAATCAAATGTAGCTTAATAAACTCTCTCTCTCTCTCTCTCTGTCTCTTTCTATATATATATATATATATATATATATATATATATATATTATATATATATATATATATATATATATATATATATATACATATATATATATATATATATATATATATATATATATAATATATATATATATATATATATATATATATATATTAGTATGCAGGGTAACTTTCTTTTTGAGTTTATTTGGCTAATATTCATTAGCACGACTCAATTCTCGCTCTCTCTTTTTCTTTGGCTTTATTTTCTTACTGTGTTGGTGTCTGTCTGTAATCTGCGCGTCCGTACATTGTCGTACATAACTGTCATTTACCTTAAGAACGCAGAAGAATTATCATATGATGATTATTAAGAACGGAGTATTTTTTTAAATCAATCAACTTAAAATTTTTTCAGTTGGAATGGGGATGAGTTACCGGAATAGATCCGGTATAGATTTAGAAAAAGGGAGCATGTAAACTTATACAAGACAATTTAAAAGTAGATTGTAAAAATAGTCAAGGGAAATTTATAAAACAGATTTTCCTTATATACAATTAATATATTGCGACTCTTTCTCTGGGAACAAAAGCGATGAGAGCTGATGTTATGACAGAATCATGATGAATTCTTTGTCATTCAAAAGGTATGAATTTTCCAGTCCACAACTCCACTTTTTCAACGGACTGGTATTGAAGCTACAACGTAATCAAATTTCCACAACTGTGATAGGATCTACTCGTGTGCAAAAGAGAAAAGCGAAAGAGAGAGAAAAAGTTATATATATATATATATATATATATATATATATCTATATATATATATATATATATATATATATTATATATATATATATATATATATATATCTGACTTTACCTTTAGGGGAGACCATATCTGATGTTATTCCAAGCTCATTGTGTACTCAACTGAAATGTTTTAGCTACCAAACATGATAAGTATTAGAGGAGGAAACGGCCCCTGTTGAATATTAACCGAAAACACAAGAGAGAGAGAGAGAGATGAGAGAGAGAGCGAGAGAGAGAGAGAGAGAGAGTATGTAAACTTATACAGGACAATTTAAGAGTATATTGCAGAAGATTTTTTTGTATATGGCAATGAACAAATTGTGACTTTTTCTTTGGGAACAAAAGCGATGAGACTTGACTCAGTGACAGAATCATCCATGGTCACACCTCCGTTTTTCATTGAACAGCAGCATTTATATATATATATATATATATATATATCTTATCATATATATATATATATATATATATATATATATATATATATATATAAAATTTTTCTTTTCTCTTTCGCTCTCTTATTGCACATGGGTATATCTTCATACGTTTTTGTTTACAATTTGATTATGTTGTTGTTCAATGGCTGCCGTTGAAAAACGGAATTGTGACCATGGAGGTTTCTGTCACTGAGTCAAGTCTCATCGCTTTTGTTCCCAAAGAAAAAGTCACAATTTGTTCATTGCATATACAAAAATAATCTGTTGTATAAATTTTCCTGTCATTTTTCTGCAATATACTCTTAAATTGTCCTGTGTAAGTTTACATATTCTCTCTCTCTCTCTCTCTCTCTCTCTCTCTCTCTCTCTCTCTCTCTCTCTCTCTATACTTGTCACGTTTGGTAGATTAATAATTTCAGTTGTGTACACATTGAGCTACGAAATTACATCAGATACGGTCTCCCTAGAAGGTAAAGTCAGATAAACCTAATATGTTCCAGTTGATTTGATCTCTTCCTCAGGACTTGACGCTCAGAACAATAAGCTGGTTTCTGCTGTCGCCAGAATAAGCTCAATCATAACAAGTGGTTCGTTGGCCAGTTCCCATGGAAATCATTATGTGAAAGTCTATAGAAAGTGAAATTCAATGTGCTCAGTTGTATGTTAACTAATCTATTAAGAAATGAATGAATTCGTTACCTATAGCAACATTTCCCCGCAGATAGTCGAATTAACTTCTGTGTATCAGCATCGCATTTGCTTGTGACAGACAGCGGTTTCCCTAATCTCTGTTTAACGGGTAATCTTTAGTGTTAACAACCATCTTATGTATCTAATCGCCGAAATAATTAGTTACTCGCACTCTACCTGGCCTTTATAGTTGATTTCATTGAGGGTTAGGTATTTGATAACTGACTCAGTTCAATAACTTGGGATTATGTATGAACTGAAGGTCATTCTTGTTTGAATGTTTTAGAAATGTTTATGTTTACAGTTCAAAATATGTTTTGTTTTGTTTACTGTCACTCATAGCAAAGCACCTGTTATTTTGGCATTAAAATATATTAAAATTTTCGTATAGTCGTCCTCCATCTCCCCCTCTGCCTTTTTGCTCTTTTGTCATTCTTTCTGGTTAGTTTACTAGAAACAGATACCAGCTTTCATGCATTACCATAAATACGTTTTACTGAAATATTATCATTCTGTAAATTGCATTAGCAAATCCGGCAGTGATTTAGGGGTTTATCACCTTTCCTACCTTTTTCCCTCCCCATATACGAGCATAGCTGGGTTGAATCCCGGTATCCCAGAGATCAGTCCCTTTGATTACTTGACTGATGATCTTGCTGGTGCTGACGTAACTAGCGTTAGTGGCATCCGGGGCGGACTCTGAAAGGGACGCCCCAGCCCGGTGCTAAAAAGTACTAAAGTGGTGAAAATTAAACGCCCATTTTAAGCTTTAACATCTCAATCATTTTTAATTTCATAAAACTAAAACAAAAACAACACAGCAGATTTACAAGAGAACTCTACGAGTTTTGTTAGAAGCGAATTCGCTAGAAAATCTGGAATTATGTTAGACTAGATCTACTCAAAAGATGCCAGTACCGCCTGGGGGGACGGGGCCCCCCATTCACCGCACCCCTATAGTTATGATACTGATTGCTGGAGTTTTTGTACGGTTCACCTTCCTTTTGAATTTGGTCCATTATGCGAAGCTCGGCTTCCGCCTCTTGGCTTTTCGATTGTCTCGTCGCCTCGTTTGATGGATCTTGTTCTTTTGATCAGCGGAGTAATCTAGAGAATTACCTTTCGTGGTTCTAACAGTTTTGTTTGTGTTTTGTTCTTTCATCCAATATTCGACTTTCATAGAAATATGATAGTCATTCGTTTTGGTCTTAATGGTTGTCGCTATATATTGTCTCACTATAGCAGCGTTTCCTTATATCTGTAGCTGGGATTTAGAATAAGGTTAGATAGATAAAGGATTTGATATGCAGGTACAGACTGATTGACTGGAGATACTGTGACTCTGGATCATAAGGTAATTATTGTTACTAACTCTTGAGCGTTTAGCTTATTTAAACTCAAGAATACACTGACGATGATATAGATATAATTAGGAAAGCAGGCAAAAAAAAATCCTGTTCCTATATCAAACAATGCACTAAAAGGAAAAAAATTATCGTAACAAAAAATAAACTTAAAGCATAAAAACCTGCTTGTGCACCACCATATAGAAATAGTTTCTAAGGTATTCCCCATCTAGTTAAGAGCTTTGGAATTAATATAGCATTTAAGAACAATACAATGAAACAAGCGCTTATGAAGAACTCTCCCGACAATGCTAAAGATGTTATATCGAATTCCATGTGACCTTTTTATTTCACAACCGATGGTGTAATATCGGTCTCTTATATTACAGGCCCCACTTAATATATGATTTATCATATTTTTATGAATTATGTTTCATATGACTTGATCATATTTCCGCAAATAATACCCAGGATTCACAGCCTTTTGGTTATCAAGAATACTTGAAAATTTAGTTATCGATATTTTCGACACACTACAGATATAAATTTCGTGCAGTCAGGAAAGGGTCTTCACATTTATTATAGATTCTTCACATACGTTGAGTTACGTTTCCAACACTGGCAATCTTACACGCAGAATCATATCTCAGATTTTTTTTTTTTTTTTTTAAATCTGCTACCAACTACTTGAATTCCTCCTAAAGGCTCAACTGTGTCTTTCTTTTATCTTCAACGCCTTGACTACAGCATCGGCATTCAAAGAACTCGATGTTTTCTGCATCGAATATCTCTCTCATCTCACCTATGAAGTCATCTTTCTCTTCTTCCACCTCTTAAGCCTTTATTTCCGCCTAGAATTCCGCCAGATGATTCAAGTTCATATTTCAAGTGAGCCATCACATTCCCCAATCATAGACTCACACACAGTAGGTCCAATTCACTTTCATTTATGCTTTGAATTTTCACTGTATTAAGACCTACATTTCTCTTGTGTCTTCATACCACAAACCCTGCACTCCACCCAAGTGTGTGTCCTTTCTTTCTCCACCATGGCTTTATACAACATTCAATCGAGTAGTGAAAGTACTTTGAATGTGTATGTATAAAGTAACTTGTGTTAACTCCTCTGATGTCATTTATGAATGGGAAAATATATTTTTACTATTTTGAAAAGATAAATTTCAATTATGGGCTGCAATCTACCCTCCTGTATTAGTTACAGGCGAACCTATAAAGTTGTCCTTACTATCTACGAAGAAGAAGGGATAACAAGCGGCTTTGAAAATTCCTTCTCTGGTTTGAGAGTGCCAAAATAAAATTGATTTTGCGTTATGCGTTATTGATTAAGCAATTCTTTTAAGACGTATTCGGAAATATGATTCCTTTCTGTGATGATACTTTCTCCCTGTTTCCATTTAATTCATTTTGGATCGTCCCTGCTTCTTCAAGCAGTTCCTACATTTCACCGTTTAGCATTGCACTATCAATAGGCACATAATGTTGGATAAAAATATTTCAAGATTAAATCTATTGTTGATTATTTTAGACAAGTTTTTCCTACTTTCATAGTCTCTGATTCCTTTTGGAATATCATTTTATGGCTGACTTCATGAACTATTCTTATCCTATTGTGTTAGTGTATAAATTAATTATCCCTTTTTAACTCTAATGCAATTCCCCATTTACAAAAACAAGATATTGGAACGTGGATATGTGAGTTCATATAAAACAAATGACGAGATCCTAATCTGCTAATACTTTGTTGTTAATTTTACCTGTTGAAAAAGAAATTTCCTTAATATAATAAGGTAGAAATTATTGTAATATTATTGTAGAAAACCTACAAAAACTGTTTATATTAAGCAAATGGCAATAGATTCCAAACAGAAAGGATTATGCGCTGTTTTATATTAATTTTCATGAGCAATTTAATAGTGATAATTTAGGACACATATGTAAATCATCAAACACACAATCTTGAAAAATGTATTAATATTTAAAAGTTCATTGCACTATTATTCTAGCCTTTTTTCATAAAATAATTTAATTTAAGATAATCTCAAAATTCAGTAATTCTGCTCACTAAATTATAAAGGAGTGATTTGGGAAATGATATTACATTAAAGCTCCTCCAATTTCAAGTACAGCTTACTCAGTATTCCACGAATATGAGACTAATTTGCGTCAGTAATATGGCGGACACTTACGTTGTAATTCAATCCATTTTACAGTTTTCATGTAAAGGCCTCATATGACAATGCAATATCTCTCATAATTACTGGTCCACTTTGTGACGCCAGATAACTCACAATCAATCAATCAACTGGTCCACTTAATAAACGTCGATTCATAGAACTATTATATTTTTCCCCATTTCTTTAACTGAAATTCGGAAGCATCTTGTCCTAAACAGTTACAAGGCATCAGAATATCATTTGAAAACAGCTACGATAGAAAAGTTCCTTATTAACAAAGCCTTTTCCATTGATTATTCACATGTGCCATTATTCCCCATTCAGTTAGGCAACTTTTCTTGCTTATATTTCCTATTTTTTTATCACGAAGGTTAAATTGATTCAAAACTGAAAAAATCTAGAATTCTAATAAAGACATAATGAAAATTACACTCAAAAGCAACATGATATCAAAAGCCATTCTCAGAATAGTGCTAAAAAGGTGTTGACTGCTCATAAAAACATATCCCGCAACCGTTTTTAATTCCGTGTAATTGACGGCGAAAATATGATTACAAAAATCGGAAAAAATATACGTATTCTTTACACTCTACGAGAACATTCTTTTCGTTCTTCTTCAGGATGAGAATTTGGACCTGGAGGCAGGTGTCATGTTTAGTCGCTTAAGGAATTGAGCCATTTTTTCCATTGTTTCATTCTATCTCCTTTTGTCCGTCTCGCTCGGCCTCTTCTTCATCCGTCTATACACTTCCAGGAAAACGAACTTGGTCTTTCTTTCTGAAATGTCCCCGACGCTGTTTCTGAAGAGAATGTGTTATTCATGTTATTACAAAGACACTCATGCGATCTTACTCTTGTAGAATTAGGTAGAAAAGGTAGGTTTTTCCCTTGATATTAAAAATAGAATTTGTATCGTTTTAACCTATTCAAAGTATGTTTAATTTGCTCTAACAGTTTTTCTTATTTTTATTATTTTTACTAAGCAAGCTGTTTTCGGTTTATTATAGTATATTCCTTAGTATAATTTGCCAATTACCTATCCATTGTACTTGTCGTCTAATACCAGTGCATTGTACCAAATAAAAAAAGAGAAAAAAATACATACACACACACACACACACACACACACACACACACACACATAATATATATATATATATATATATATATATATATATATATATATATGTATGTGTGTGTGTGTATGTATTTTTCTCTCTTTTTATATATATATATATATATATATATATATATATATATATATATATATATATATATATATATATATATATATATATATATAGGTCTCTTTTCTAAGTAGCTGAGATTAAGTAGCTTTCTAAGCTCAACTCCAATTCTTATTTCGGTTACAAGTCTTAACGCCCCCAAAGATACACTTGTGGAATTCGCACTGAATGTACAATGTTATCTGAACTGTACCCGACATCATGCTTTGCATTTTCATGAGCAGTGTCTCACAAGTTCAAACAGTGTAATATAAAAAAAAATTTTTACTGTATTTATTTTTATTTCTATGACTAATATGGCTATCTACTTTTGCATGTTTATTTAATTGGTTCTGCTTCCATTTTGATAAGTGAAATATTATTTTTACAGGGCTTTGTATGATTTGAGTTAATATGCTTGGCTGTCAGTGTTACACGATATATGAAAGAATGCTACTTAGTGGTAAAGGGTATATATACGGAAAACCGTTGAAAATATATAGCCCCAACTGCACCGAACTTGCATACAACAAGAGTCGCAATGAAAATATTGTAAAATATATTCATTAGAAAATTTGTGTTTTTTCCTCTATCCCATTTCCTTTAACAAAATTAAAAATTAATGTCCCCTTATTTGTACTATACGGAAGTAATTCTGCAATATTTCAGTACAATAGAGATTCCGAACTCGAGAAAGAGAATCCAGAGGAAAAACTGCCGTTATTTTTCGTTCTGAAACTTTTTCCTCCCTTCCCCCCTCCCCTCAGTACTGATTAGATTCTTTCTATCATTTCACAGCATTTTTTCGTTCGTCAGGCATTGAATGCAAAGACTTTCTGGAAAATAAAAGTAGCTGAAAGATTTGGCAGTTTTAATTTTCTTTAGGATTAATATCCATTTTAAAGCATTCAAGAACTTTTCCTCATATATTCTTCAAAAGCTAATCTCTACCGAAAATGCTTTTCCTATTTTTCCAAGTAAAAACATTTGACGCTTGATGGAGTATCTCTTTGCTGCTTGTAAATGGTTAGTAGTCTTCATTCAGGAGATCTCCACATTATATCTACCTACCTTATTATGACATTTTGCTACATGTATGCCACCTGCGACTTTCCCTTTCATATTAGAACTTCTTATAATAGTTAATACAAAAAACTCTTATATCCATACAACCTCATCCGTGTCTATGACAACTGTGTTCTTCTGTCTGTTTCTCTGTAATCTCTTTAATTTCTCAGTCATTGCATCAACCTTCTCGGTATATCATAAAAGGGAAGACTTATGATATATACCCATTCTCAAGCTATTTTCTTATCCAGACATTACTTACAAGTTCCTGGTCCAATACTTAATCAAGATACTACATCTACCACGCAATCTCAAGATTTCCTTTCCTCATCCTCCTAATTGCCCGAATAACATTATCACTTATACTTTGTGTTCTTGAGTAATTTAGCCCTGACTTTCTTTTATATTCAGAATATTCCAGTGATCTTGTGCTACATTCATTTAGTCTTTAGGCTCTTTCTTTTTCTTTTTTTTCTTTTTTTTAAGTCATTAATACATTACCGTATCTTCTTCATATACTTCCCTCTAGAACAACTTCGTTGTCTCCCCAGATTTCTTGCTTAATTTCTCCAGCGTCTTTGTACACCATCTTTATTTTTCCCCTCACTTTTCTTGCCCACCCCATCCATTCTTTTACAACTATTAATGATTTCTTACTCTGCCATGATATTACAATTAAAATAGGTCATTCTTTTCTCATTAAACTCTTTGTTTGCCCATCCCTTTCCAAACAATATTAATTCCCTTTTTTAAACCATCTTCTCCACGCTGTTCTTATAATGCCATCATGGAAACTCGTCACTTTTCTTCATCTGCTCTTCATGCCCCAAGTATCCATTTTCTCTTTGCACGCTCGTCTTGTTGCATTTCTATAGGAATTACTTCTTTTAATTAAACTTAAGGGAAGCTCTTACTCCTTCCTCTTAATGCTAAACGAAAAGTATGTTAACTTTTGCTTTTGCAAGGAGCATTGTTTAGTGGATTTTTATTTTTATAGTCAACTTAACTACTGTTATTGTGCATTCATATTCATGATTATCTACCTGGTGTATTATTACTTCGACTCGACTGCTTTATCAGTTGTATATTCGGAAAGAGGTGGGGGTATTTGTCCGTCCGTAAGCTAAATAAAAATCATGTACGATTTTGCGGGGAATATATATATATATATATATATATATATATATATATATATATATATATATATATATATATATGTATATATATATATATATATATATATATATATATATATATATATATATATATATATATTACTGCATATTTTCTCTTATAACAGCATTTTCAATAAAAGTCCAAGGTTTACCGATATTTTTCATCGACCAGTATACCTACTGTTTGTTCTCTTCCCTTTTGTGGTGTCTTTGCCTTGGTTTTTCAACCACGCTGTCCTAATCCTTTCTTGAATTATTATATCAAATTTATTTCTGTAATATCCGTTTTGTATTGATAAGGCTCAATAATTTCCGCAAGATTTGGGGCATAATCCTGGAGATGGTTCATTTTCAAGGAGCATAAAAACCTTCCAATTTGCATTTATAATTTAAGATCCACATTTCGTTGGACATTAATTAGATATTTTTGAATATTATAATCTATATTTGTGAAACATCTCAATAAAATAAAGATACTGGTGACTGAAACCATTACCTGGTATCTTCAGCATTAAATTCTTCTGCCCATCTTGAACAGATAGGTGAAATATCTCTATAAAAATGGCAAAAAATAATGTTGGTTCGTATGTACTTCATTTTGCATTGGTACCTTCATATTTTGTAATTCAAAAACAATGCCAAGGAACAATGCAAAAGTTAAGATAAGAAATATAAGAGAGATGAATAAATATAGTATCACAAACAATGCCTGGGTCACGAAAACAAGATTAAGCAAAGCACTACACAACCGTAAACGTCTTTAATATTCCGTATCGCTGCAACTGATACAAGATTCCTGGCGGAACCCCCAACGTTACCTGGAATTCAGCTCACTCCGAAGGCCGAGCGCTGAAGGCACTAAACTATTTATTCTTCTCGATTACTACAAGCGACGGCGAACTTCAAGCACATTAAGCTTTCCAGGTAAAATATCTGAGATATCACTTACCGAATGCATGAGGGAGGAATTCGCGAAGTGTGCCTGTCGCATGGGGTTTATTTTAGTTTATTTGGTTGGAACCAAATAAACTAAACGAAAAGCGATGAAGGGAAAAATGACGGATGCAAATTCAAATGCGTTTGTGTGATGTTTAGTGTAATAATAACTATTCTTTTTAGGTTTACTTTAAACAACGCAGTAGACTCTTTTAAAATTAAAATTTTCCGTTTGTCCTTTGCCGATGAACAGCAGCGCATGTTAATGTAAAGAACAATTAAACATTACAGGGTGTAATGAATAGTGTTAATATATAATATGTTCTTTCCTCATCTGACACCACTCTCTCTCTCTCTCTCTGTATATATATATATAATATATGTGTGTGTGTGTGCGTGTGTATGTGTGTACACACACACACACACACACACACACACACACACATATATATATATATATATATATATATATATATATATATATATATATATATATATATCTATATATATATATATATATATATATATATATATATATATATATAGATATATATATATATATATATATATATATATATATATATATATATATATATATATATATGTATGTAATATATACACACATACACACACACACACACACATATATATATATATATATATATATATATATATATATATATATATGTGTGTGTGTGTGTGTGTGTGTGTTTTGTGTTTGTGTGTGTGTGTGTGTGTGTGTTATTGTATATTATAAAGAACAATCATTTTGTGGTGATTCCATTCAGCCAGAGAGCTTCATTAGATACTATCTGTCCCTTCATTAAACCTATGGCAGTAAGAGGAAATACCATTTAAGCATGCTTTTTATTAACTGTGTACTTTCTTGCCTTGATACCTCGGGTGATTTAGATTTAAATAAAACGAAATAGTCATTGACGCCAGGAAACACTTACATTAAACATGAAATATTTCATATATGTTACCATTTCGTCAGATATTTTAAACAGTATTAAGCCCAACATAAGTTTAAAACACTATTTTAAACTATAAAATCCCATCAAAATCTTCAAAAATAGTTAAAAGTTTATTTTAGTAAAATATCGCCACTTTATACCAAATGGCAACACCGCCTCTAGCTGTAAAAGGGGAGGGCCGTTTAAACTCCGTTGAAACAAGTAGTTCAGTTCATTAAGAACGAACAACCTTTAAATTCTTCGCGGCAAACAAATAGTTTGAATATTCCCCCAAGGTTTAAATCACTCCCCTCCCCAACATTCATTTTTGTGGGGTTCACTGTAACGGGGCTCCTGTTTAGCGGAGTCTAAATGCCGTCTTTATGTGTTTAACTATGGCGGATGACATGTCAACTTGAAAAAATAAAAAATCGAATTATTACTTGTATCTATGCAGAAACATGCCGTGCATGCTTTCCAGAAGTTTCAGCCAATTATTTTCACAAATAATGAAGATATAGCAGTTTTTAAATAATGACGTCATCGTAACTGCGTCGTCTGTATGACTGAGTTTGACAGAATCGTTTTTGCGTGTTTATTTTTGCATACATACAGCGATTTTTTCAGATTTTTTTCGAAATTCTCATACATTTAGTAGCAATGAAAGGCAGTGTGACACTGTGTAAGAAGCGCGCTGCTCAGACGCAGGGTTCCCAGTCGTACAAGTACGATAATTTGACCCTATGTACGATAAACGATAACGAGCGTACAATATACGATAATTCGCGATATATGTAAGATAATTACTGGAAATGTACGATAATTTTATCCTTTTCGTCAACTTAAAGGAATTTAGAAGATTCAAGGCTATAAGGCCATTCACCGCCTGAAAATAAGTAAAGCTTAAAAGGAATAGAAGGCAAAAAAGATGTGGAAAGGTAACAGACAAATATGTCTCTCTCTCTCTCTCTCTCTCTCTCTCTCTCTCTCTCTCTCTCTCTCTTTGATGAAGGTGATGGTAAGGATGATATTTCCTTTTCCATCAGTGACATAATGGATGATGAATAAGGCAGTGAAGTAATTTTTTGTTTCTGTATACATATTTTTCGTTTTTATTGTTATTACAGTAAGATGATAAAGAACAATTAGCGAGTCCTTCATAAACAGTATATTACTGATCTTTTTCATGATGATATACTGATGATTATTACAGTGATCTTTTTGTCGTATTTTTCCATTTCATTTTCATTGTATAATACTGATGATTAGTAATGGTAATCAGGAAGAATTGAAAGTAAACAATTATATGATTTTGCTGCATGTTTTTCTTTTGTAATGGTGTTGTAATGTGATGTTTACGAACAATTGGCAATTTTCTTAAAGCAATACTCATGTTAGTTGTGATTTTTTTTCTGTTTTAAAGTTTACATTGGTGATATAGAATGACAATAATAATCACTGAAGTACTAAATAGGCTACTTTGTACAGCCTACATAAAAGTTATCTTTTTGTTCTATTTTATTTTTTGTCATTATCAGCAATAAATAGGAATGACATCACAATTTTTCTATTTAGCCTTACATCAATGGATATAAAAATATATTGCTGTAGGTGAAATACAGCTATATTATGAAATGAAAAATGTACGATAATTCTAATCAAAATACGATAATTTGAAGACGTTTGGTACGATAATTTGGTCTGATACATCTGGAACCCTGCTCAGACGTCAAAGGGTTTTCATGCACTTAGTCACTTGTGTTTGGTTACTAGCTATTTACGTTGTTTTTATAACTTCTTAGTGAACTTATAGCAATGCCGAAGTTACCTAAGATCAAGAAGGCAACTAAGGCTAGCAAAATTAGCGAAGGCCAGGAGTGTGCTGAAAGAAAAACACGAGAATTCATTGTTATCAGCTGCCCTCATTGTCTCATGTCTTGCCGTCTACATCATTGTCTGGTGTCACACTGAGGGTATTAATACCACTTTTAGGAGTAGGACCAGGATCCTTGATGTAGAAATCAACAATAAAAGTACAAATAAAGTAATTACAATAATGTTGTTTTGACTTTTATAAGAAAAAAGCGAAAATTTACATAGCAAATCTTTGGGAGCTCATAACTCAAAAACATACTTATGCGCATGTCGGTAGCCATTACTCTGTTATTTATTATCCAATTTCAGAGAGAAAGTTATCATTGGAAAGAGAAGAGAAATAAAAATCCCATAATTTCTTGTGAGCCGATTTTTTCGTTCTTTCTTTCTTTCTTTTTTAGATGTTTTTGAGTCTAGACTAAAGAAAAAAATCATAAAAAAAAAAAAAAATCAAAATTCTGTCACACAGAATTGTTCGTATATAAAGCAGTTTTTTATGGTATGATTTTCAATACAACTGATATTATATTAGCGGAGAAATCGCTACCTATTTTTTTTATCATAATTTTTGCTATGAAAATTATGTATTTTGCGTAATAAATAAAAAAAAATAGACAACATAGCGGACGGTCCCCCTTAAGGCGTGAAGAAAAAAGTAGATTTTAGGCTGATCTGCGTTATTGATTTTTTTATATAATTCAAAAAGAAAAAGTATCTTTTTTCGTCTTTTTTTAGTACCTATAAGTACATTATTGCGAAAATTTATTCGTAATTTCGTTTAGGTTATTTTCCAACTGCTCAATATGTAGCGGTAGACTTTGTGAGTTAATTTGGAAAAGTAATTATTTTTTTGTTTTTTAAATAAATTTTTGACGTTCAACTTTGAGTATTACAAAATGCATGGATATATTACTTGCATCCTGTACTTTACTTAGCATAGTGTCGGGCCGAGTAACATAACTGATATTGCGGCTACGCTTAGAACATTTTTTCCTGCATCTCCTTGGAATTCTTCTGTTACTGAAAATGTTGTTTTCTGTGATTAATAATTCTGTCTAGAATTCATGCTTTAAATAAACATGTTCATCATACACACCTCGCGTTACTTCCTTTCCTGGGCAGCGCTGGGTTATTCAGCTGGTAATACGTATACGTATATACTATACTACTATATAGTATATATATATATATATATATATCTATATATATATATAGATATATATATATATATATATATGTGTGTGTGTGTGTGTGTGTGTGTGTGTGTGTGTGTGTGGTGTGTGTGTGTGTGTATAGACATGGGAAGCGTTGCTATCAACCAACATAAAACAAGGAGCTGCTGATGTCATGAACTAATATTTGTCCATTTATTATACATGGTGACGTTTCGAGGACACAGCCTTATTTTCAAAGCTGAAAAATGCAATTATAATATATAAAAATGTTACAAAGACTAAATAGTTAAAAAAATTTTACAAATTAAAAAATATCAAAACTTTAAAAAAATTAAGAAATCTATTATTCAATAGACAGAACGCAAGAACCATCCACTACCTTTCAGGAGGCCATCAATTATTAAGCAATTACAATAAAACGCAATACACATTATCAAGGTCATTATCAAAATAACATTAAGCGAAAAATGGTTGAAGAAAACTGGTTCTGAGAACAAATAGATAAAAGAAACCGAATAATAAGTACTACACCTCCCTCGCGTTTTACTGTTGATCCATCCTCAGATTCTAATTGTGATGAAGGTTTATCTGTGTGGAATGGGAAAAGGTGTTCCTGGAAATAATGGTTCTCTTACCACCAATTAAGACGAAATGGCGTCATTGATGTTACAGTGAATGTTTAGTGTGATATGTTAAACAGGCGCTGCCATTTTTCAAGAGACACCGAAGGCGAAGATAAAATGCCGTTTGACAAAGGAGGTGGCACCAACCACGACAGCTGGAAGTCGCTGCGAGACTGCCACATTTTTCAATTCACCTCTTCGAAAGAGTTCAGCCTCCTGGCTGTATTATAAAATCATATCAGTCTTCACCAACCTTCTCCCGAGCTCTAAAATTTAGATGACATATAATTTTTCCTTCGATCGATTTGTTAAAATCTGGTCTTCAAGGCCGGGTCTGAACTTACGGTGACATCAACGCACCTATATGTGATTTTCTGATTCTTGAATATCAGTACTATGATGTCAATATATGTAGTATATATGTCAATGAGTGTGTGTTTGTGCGTCTGTCTCTTCACCTCGTTGGTTTATTTTCGTGTTTTTTACATGGATGAATGTCCTTTGATTACCAGCTGTATAACATGGCCTCTTATATAACTACCAAGCACGAACAAAACATTAAAGAACTTGTTAAAATCGTCCTCCTCCAATAATCCATATCTTTGTTGAGACTCTTCTTTGTTCTCAGATACTATATAATTTCTTAAGACAAATGTCAGGTTGTGGTCTGTATTTTCAGTATAGTAGTATTTCACTGATAAATGATACCCCCACGCCACCACAAACATACACACACACACACACACAAAACATACACACATACTCACAAGTGCACGTGCGTACAGAAACACCCACTCTTTCTAGTACGATTGCACATAAGATTTCGAAATGGTTGTCCAAAACTTTTTTTTTTAATCAGGAAAGGATGGATTGTTTTGAAATATATATAGAATTTTTTTTTTGTTCAGCTAAATTAAGATCACCAATCACAGAATATATATTGAACAAGATTGAAGAAATAAATCACTAAGGAAACCATTTTCATATCAAAGGGTATTTCTTACATTTAGAATTGAAAACTGCGTAAGATGAGAGCAAGGAACAAAAAATACCCTTCATAATACAGTCGTGGAAGAAACTGGCTCTGCGGGGACTTTGGTTAATACCAGGCACGTGACCTTTTACTTGGTATTCATGTCGCCAAGATAGGACGTTAGAAATGCAATGAGCTTGGTTAGTGGAACCGAAATCTCCCGACCTCTCTATCATGGCTTTACAACTTCCTTCCACTTGCTGCCTATCCTTTCTCACGCTTTCCCTTCCACCGGTCGATGCTACAGAGTTTGGCAAAAACATTATCTTAGAATAAGAGGGAAACCACCAAACATTATAATTGTAAAAATTGTAACGTCTCTTTTGCAACAACGATACCATTTTTGATTGTATACAGGTAAAAAACTAAGAGATATGAAGTGCTCTGTTCGGATTCGAATAAATTCACTGAACACCCATGCCACGTCTACACCTCTTTACCTCTCGTGAGCTATTTATTTTTTTTTAGTCATTCCTCTGTCTTCACTCTCAACGGTTGGTCCTTATTTGTATTTTGAACTGTGATTATTTTATTGTACCTTACATTGCGTATTTTAATAATGTAGCTTAATATTATTGTACTAATTAGATATAGTTACTTTGTAGCTTGAAATGAGGCCTGCTGGTCGGCTTCGAAACGTTGCAACTTAATATATATATATACATTTTACATAACCCTTATCAAGATATTCACCCAGACTTCTACCTTGAGGGTAATTGTTGGGTAATGGGATCTGTATACACACACACACACACACACACACACACACACACACACACACATATATATATATATATATAGATATATATATATATATATATATATATAATATATATATATATATTAATATATTCATATATATATATATATATATATATATATATATATATAATATATATATATATATTCATATATATATATATATATATTGCTACGTTTATAGAACGCCTCGCCTTCCCAGCAGAGTTTTAGTTATGTTTAACTTATAAAAGTGGCAGCCATGCCGTCTCCTGAAGCTACTGTTGTTGGGAGAGTGGGGATGTCGTAGGAATGATATTTCCGGCGGTCTGACGGAAGCTTAGGGTAAGAGAGGCGGTCACAAGAGTAGCTAGGCTTCGAGATGGATTTTAGGGACTTCTACAATAAGACCTATTTTCCTTCCAATTTGCTGGCGTTGTGTTTACCACCTTTCAGGCAATGCTCGGGAGGCGGTTTTTGGAAGCCCCCCCGTGATTCGAAACGCAAGCAGTATCGCTCTCAGTCGGCTGCGGGACGTGATCTCGAACAGAGGTCAAATTGCCAGCCTCCCAAAATTAGGCCTACCCACGACGCACTGGTGGACACGGACCCCAGACCTGAACAGAGGTCGGACCGCATTCTTCTACAAGGATACACAGAATATTGCATAAAGGTACGTCTGAAAGTGTAAACTTCAACCCAGCACCTTTTACTACCATACGACTCTTGCTAAATTCATTTCCAATTCTTATTTTTACCCCTTTCTACATCAGAAGCCCTTTGTCCTCATCGGCCACGTGCTCCCCTTTGTGACTTGTTAAAGACCTAGTTTTTCGTGCATACCTCAGTGAACCATTCGAGTTTACCTTCCCCAATGTTAGAGAATTAATCAGCCTTAATCAAAGCAAGAAGTCATTTTTCCTTTTATGTCGTTTAATCTGGATTCTTTTCCAGATTCCATGAGTCACGTGCCGTCTCTCTGCTCGCAAGTGTGCATTACCCCAAGTGAATGAAAATCAGCTTGAATTGAATGAGACTATAAGCCCCACGTGGGGGCCAATATCAATTTAACATTTCTCCAGGCCAGCACGGGCCTTTTTGTGTAAATAAATAGTTTAAAGTAACGAGCTGAGTTTTTCTGGCGACCTTCCTCTAAAGAAAGAATCAAATAATAATCAGTTTTACGGTAAGTTCAAGCAATTCCTCTTGAAATCCCTAAATTACTTCCGTTTACGTATCTAGTCTCTCACAAGGCCCTATATACGTAAAATTGGCGAATCTTGCCTGGATTGAACCTAGCTTGCTTAAAAAAAAAAGCTTGTAATCGCGTTATCCGTTGTAAAACGTAACTGTAAATTATTTTACAAAGCGTAAATCAGCACACTTGCAGGGAAAGAAGACACACTGAACTCAGGTAAGGTATTCCATTCATTAATATATTATTCTATAACCAATGTTAGCTTAAGGTACGTTTAAGTATTTTTATTGTAGAAGTGTTTAAAAGAGCGTAGGTAGAATCTTATTATTGTAACGCGAACGCGCCAGAGCTTTATTTTAGCGGCGAGCATACAATTTGCCCCGCGAATTTTCTGTTACTTTGTGCTGTCCTCGTAGGAGCTCTCACGAACACGTGTGCAGATAGATGCCAGAAAGGACCAGATCAAACTAGAAGTGCTTTGCCAGGGTTTATTGCTGTATTAGAAAGCCTAGCTAGTTAGGAGTGTTTTACTAATAGTTACGGCAAAAGAAGTGTACAATTCTTTTGTCTGTGATGTTAGGGTATCCATTTTTAACTTAGTTTTCATTCCAAGTGTTGGTAACCGCTTACCTCTCGGCTAATTCAGCTTCGCGCTCTCTCGCGCCTGCGCGGTCTCAACCAACCTTCGTCTCATTCACAGCGGCAGCCATGTTTTATCCCTTTAAAACATTATCTAAACAATTTAAGCAAAGTACGTAAGTCACGAAGTTTTAACGTAAATAATATCAATGTCTGTACTAGTATCTATCGTTCTGCCAGAGAAATTAACGTAATTCGCCTTGAATAAGAAAGTAGAATTTTGTGTTGTAAATTGCCTTCGCATTTACAGAGAATCAGCTGTTTTGAACGACATGCTGCGCGCTAGCAGCGCTACCCAGCTCGCCTCACGTGTTTCACCTCGCATCGCTCACTCGCGCGCTGAGCGAAGTTTCTTTTCACTTCGCACTAAACGTAACCTCTTCTTTACAATTTTTTGTTTGCTAACATCGTTTTCAAATCCTTACCATAATTTTTCACTTGTCCTTACGTAAAGTTAACTAAAGTAAATCTTAAAAGTAGAGTCACTTGCAAGAATTGTTAACGTAAAAAACGCGTCTTTGTAAATTTCATATTTGAAACGCAAATCATTTCATAAGCGCAAGCCGCTAACATTAACGTAAACATCGTTCAGCGCGAGCGCGTTATCATTTTTTTCATAAAAACGTTTTCTAAAGCAATTCTTTCATTTCACGTTAACGTAAGTAAATCATTTAACGCAAGTTGCGTCACATTAAACGAACATTAGTAGTTCAATTCAAATATAAGGGAGTTCATTCATATCATTTTCACACCCTCTCCGAGAGAGAGAGAGAGAGAGAGAGAGACCAGAATCCATTATTCACGAAGCCAAGAGTACTACATCTTACCATTAATTATAGCATGCCGAATTAACCTTATTTTAGTCTCTTGTGTCTTTCATTTACACAGCGTGATACGTACGCGCATGTGTCCAGTGCAGTTTGCAAACATTTATTTGTTTCATTTATCGAGTACTTCAGCGAGTGACTGAGCATTTCTAAAATTTCCATTACCTGTCGTTGCCCGAGTGGTCTTTTCATTTTCTTTATCACAAAAGACTTGCGTATACCGCAAGCACAATTCGCACAGTGTGCCACGCCAATTCATTACTTCCAAACAGGGAAGTCGTTACCAGTTTAGGACTGGCCACCACCAGTGCACGTCAGGTCTTATCATTTTACAGTGCCACTAATTCTTGACACTGTTCACCGACTGGCCGCTGAAGTACTCCCACCTTTTACTTTCTCTCCTCCACCATTACACTCTGCCCCGAACAGAGTGCCATTTCACTTCGGTATACTTGGGTATACTGCGTGTAGTGTCCGGGACACACCAGCACGATACCAGTGCTCAAAGGAACGCCTCCTCATAAGTGCCATTGCACCTGTACAGGCCGTACAGGTAGCCATTCTACCTGCGTGTCCGTCCTCCACGAACGCCCAAATAACTAGTGTGTCCGTGTACCAGGTCAGTGTCCTTCGGAACACTCATCAAAGGGAACGCCTCCCGAAGCGCCGCAATACCAGCCCTAAGTGCTGTCAAACCTGCGTGTCCGTCCTACGGAACGCCCATTCATTAGAGTATCCACCATTTTGGATCACTCCACCAAGGAACCCGCCTCCGAAAGTGCCGTGCACCTGTATTGGACCTACAGGTAGCCCATTCCAGCGTCTCCCAACTTAGGAACGCCCTTAAGTGTGACGTACGCCGTACACTCCATTGATTTTTTCACCTCAGCAGAAGGTGCCATTCACAAAGTGCCACCGAGCACCCAGTCTTTTCACTTTTCATTACCACATTGCAGAACCCATTTCCAAGTGAGTGCCACTTTCCACAGTAGGCACTCCTATTCCATTCAGTACCCTTTCCTGGCCATTATTTTCA
The DNA here is from genome assembly GCF_015104395.2 of Macrobrachium nipponense. Classification (NCBI taxonomy): domain Eukaryota; kingdom Metazoa; phylum Arthropoda; class Malacostraca; order Decapoda; family Palaemonidae; genus Macrobrachium; species Macrobrachium nipponense. Next base: position 32,793,446 of record NC_061110.1, on the reverse strand, counting down.
TTTTCTTCCGAGCCTCTACTGTAGCCTAAGGGAAATGTCTTCCCCTGCTTCCCGTGACTTCTTTGCCAGAGAGCTAGAGAAGCTCGGAGCCCTCATAACTCTGGGCAGGGAGGCTGGTTACACTGGACCAGCACTTGACCAGTGGATAAAGACGCAGCAGGCTGCTGCGCGCCAGCAGGGAAAGGAAGAAAGCGAAGCAGAGAGGAAAGCCGCAGAAGCAGAGAGAAAAGAAAGAGAAGCAGAGAGGATAGCCAGAGAAGCAGAGAGAAAGGAAAGAGAAGAAGAGAGAAAGCATGAGCTAGCTCTCCTAGATGACGCAATCTCTCTGCTAGCTTCTAAGCCCCAGACCATGAGCTGGACTCCCGGTAAGAGGTGGTTGCGGAGGTTCTGCACCACTTGTTGTGTGCGTGGGCATGCTGTGGATTCCGACCAGTGCCCAAGTCGGTCTCTACCTTGGGAGGAGAGCTTCCAGGGTGAACTTCTCCAAGGCTACCATGTAGCCCTGCCTGATGAACAGTCTCCTACGGCCTATCAGTGGGTACAAGTCATGGCCGACACCGAAGCCCAGGTCTCCCTTATTTCCAGAAAGGCATTGCCTAGGGGTGCCAAAATCCGGACGGACGAAGAAATTCAGTTCGAATGGATTGACGGTAACCTCTATTCTGTTCCTTCGGTCCTTCTGAATGTAAAAATGCCCTTTCTGGACCAGGTGACCAAGGAAACCACATTGTGCCGCCTGGGCGTAGTGGACCAATTTCATGATGTTTATCAGGTGATATTGGGCCGAGATTTACTTAAGCCGTATCTCCCCTGGACGCAGCTCCCACTACCAGATGCACCGGACACCTGCAGCATGCCAGATAACCACATCTCAATTTTAGGTTCAGAGGCTAGTGCCTCCGATGTCCCCGACATCCTGTCTATTTGCGAACCTGGTCCTGATCCAGTGCCCGAGATAGAAATTTCTTCCGCACCATCTCAGCCTTTTACCTTTTTACCGCCTACCTCCTCCCCTTTGGAAGAGGTAAGCCCACCAGGTGACCCCGGACTTGTTTCCGAGGGTGATCCAACAGAGGACTCTTCACCTGTGCCAGAGCACACTGCCAGCCTTGGTGACTCCGCAGATTCGCAACCTGTGGGGCCATCTCGGCCTTATCATCCAGTGCCACGGAAGAGGTTCTGGAACAAGTTCTGCCGAGACTGTGGCCGCAAGGGTCACATGTCTGCAAATTACGGAGGGTGCGCGAACCACAATATTCCGGCCATCGCAATGGCCGTCACCAATCCTTCTTCTCTAGGACCCCCAGCTAAGGGCCCTATAACCGTCGCACCCCTCCAAAGCCATTATCAGCCAAGCCACGTCAGAGCCTACGACGACTCTGGCGCTCAAATCTCCCTGATACGGGAAGACAGAATTCCCCGAGGGGCTAATGTTGATAGACGTCGATTGATCACCATTGAAGGTATCAATCACATTAAACTGATCCTTCCGACCGTCCAATTGAGGGTCACCAGACCTCACTTCTCCAGAGTTTGTACCCTTGCAGTTTGCAAGCTACATTCCAGGAGGTTACGACCTCCTCCTAGGGCAAGACATGAAGTCTCCCTCTCATTCCAAAAAAGCCTAGGGGTCCTAACCCCACAACAAATCACTCTAAAGCAAGGAGTAATCGAAATTTTACTTCCTCCAGGAAGTACAACCACCAACAGTCTCCCTCGTTACCAGGAAGGGAGATTGATCATTCACAGTTCCGTTGCAAAACCTGCAACGTAATAGGGCACTCTACTAATTGGCCTAGTGCCCTAGCCGACTATCAGCAGCGGACACTGTCCATGTTCCACAAGGCCTAGCCTTCAACCAGAGACAGGAGCCTCTGTCTCCCATTTCCAAGGGCACGCTGAGAGGTATTGCACCTCCGGTACCCCGCCACAGGTCCAGTCGACCTCAACTCTCTGCCAGTGCCACTTGGCAGCACTGAGCAGTACCAAGCTCCGTCCAGCCTGGACGTAGAGCCACCACCGAACTTGACCTCTGCGCCTGGCCCCGAGCTAGCGCCGGCGCCTAACCTTATCAAGGATCCTCCTACAGGAGATCCTCCAACAGGCATGGAGCTTACCACAGCCCATGGCCAATCACTAGTTCCTTCTTCTTCATCCTTACCTCTGTCGCCCGAGGATGAACCTCCGGCAGACCTTACCTTTGTACCTCCTCTGGAAAACCAGGAACTGCCCAACCAGGAGTCAGCCTGGAGTTTTCCCCTTACACGGCTGTCACAGCAGCCGAAGTGAGGGCCTCCCCTGCAGTAGGTTCCACCTCTACGACGGTTGCTGCAGATACCGAAGTGGGGTGTTCTCCTTCATCCCACTCAGGCTACCACTGCCTCTGCTCCTGCCGGCGTTTCTGGCCTTTCCCCAGAGTCGGTGCCTCCGTCTACTCCAAGGACTGGTATAGCCAGGTCCTGGAGGAATAAGAAGAAGAAACTAACACAAAAGAGCCACATGCTCTCCTTGACACCTGTGCCCGAGGTACAGTGTCGCATTCATTTGCAGAATGAATGATCCTGGCACCTACCCAGAGAAGGTAGCCAGCCTGATCTCTGCCAGTAGAACTAACCCTCTAACCCCTAGAAATTGTGATACTAACATTCATTGTAAATGTCATAACTACCTCATTGCATTTCCCTCCTGGTAAATTAACCACTCATCATCCCCAACGCATCATTACCTCTCATTATGTATTTTAACAATTCCGTCGCTGAACTGCTGCTGTGCGTACCACACTCTGGAATGATTGCGTCTTCATTTAACTGTATTGAGTAGGTTAGGCTAATGATTTAGTACCAGGGCATTAGGTTAGTAGCAAGTAGAATTTCAAGTAACCTTATCTAGGGTAGAGTAGACTGTCGTCACAAGACAACCTGTAAGTTATTTATTAGGCTAGACTACATCACTATATTAAGTTAGTACACTTAGCATCTTTGCCTATAAGTTAGGTAGGCCATTGTAGTCAGCCGTATCGCTGCTCAAAAAAACTTCAAGTTAGAGTAGGAGAACTGGGTTGTCGAGGCGATCAACTTATTTAAGCCAAGACCTTCACGCCCGAAAGGAGTGAATGCCTTCTTAACAGGGGAGCTGCTACGTTTTATAGAACGCCTCGCCTTCCCAGCAGAGTTTTAGTTATGTTTAATTATAAAAGTGGCAGCCATGCCGTCTCCTGAAGCTACTGTTGTTGGGAGAGTGGGGATGTCGTAGGAATGATATTTCCGGTCTGACGGAAGCTTAGGGTAAGAGAGGCAGGTCACAAGAGTAGCTAGGCTTCGAGATGGATTTTAGGGACTTCTACAATAAGACCTATTTTCCTTCCCAATTTGCTGGCGTTGTGTTTACCACCTTTCAGGCAATGCTCGAGGCGGTTTTTGGAAGCCCCGTGATTCGAAAGCAAGCAGTATCGCTCTCAGTCGGCTGCGGGACGTGATCTCGAACAGAGGTCAAATTGCCAGCCTCCCAAAATTAGGCCTACCCACGACGCACTGGTGGACACGGACCCCAGACCTGAACAGAGGTCGGACCGCATTCTTCTACAAGGATACACAGAATATTGCATAAAGGTACGTCTGAAAGTGTAAACTTCAACCCAGCACCTTTACTACCATACGACTCTTGCTAAATTCATTTCCAATTCTTATTTTTACCCCTTCTACATCAGAAGCCCTTTGTCCTCATCGGGCCCTGCCACGTGCTCCCCTTTGTGACTTGTTAAAGACCTAGTTTTTCGTGCATACCTCAGTGAACCATTCGAGTTTACCTTCCCCAATGTTAGAGAATTAATCAGCCTTAATCAAAGCAAGAAGTCATTTTTCCTTTTTTATGTCGTTTAATCTGGGATTCTTTTGCCAGATTTCCATGAGTCACGTGCCGTCTCTCTGCTCGCAAGTGTGCATTAACCCAAGTGAATGAAAATCAGCTTGAATTGAATGAGACTATAAGCCCCAACGTGGGGGCCAATATCATTTAACTTTTCTCCAGGCCAGCACGGGCCTTTTTGTAAATAAATAGTTTAAAGTAACGAGCTGAGTTTTCTGGCGACCTTCCCTCTAAAGAAAGAAATCAATAATAATCAGTTTACGGTAAGTTCAAGCAATTCCCTCTTGAAATCCCTAAATTACTTCCGTTTACGTATCTAGTCTCTCACAAGGCCCTATATACGTAAAATATATATATATATATATATATATATATATATATATATATATATATATATATATTCATATATATATATATATATATGTGTGTGTGTGTGTGTGTGTGTGAGCGTGTGCGTGCGTGTGTGTGTGTGTGTGTGTGTGTGTATACAGATCCCATTACCCAACAATTACCCTCAAAGTAGAAGTCTGGGTGAATATCTTGATAAGGGTTAGATAAAAGTTGAAATTACAGATATATATTCAACTTCACATCTATGCCTGACAATATTTCATATTCATGAATAATAAAGAAATGGATTGTTATATCCGTATTTATAAAAGTACGCAATTTAGAACATTTTTATTTTGTAAGTAACTCTAACACAGGTATTAAGAAATCAATAATAATCAGAGCTTTTTTCAATGCACAAGTGGAGATTTTAATATTCTGTTCACTAATTTGTACATTTTAATGAGAAAACTTGCATTAGAAATGGAAGCAAAGCGCTTTTATTTACCATGAACTGGATATTATCAATTTCATGCTGCCGAATCAAACAAACGTACTCGCAGACAGACAACCAGACAGACCCACACACACACACACACAAAATTGCGTACTTTTATAAATACTGATATGATAGTGCATTTCTTTATCATTCATACATGAAACTTTATCAGGCACAGGTGTGAAGATGAATATATGGCTGTAATTTCAACTAAACCTCTTTTGTTTAACCATTATCAAGATATTCACCCAGACTTCTATCCTGCGCGTAATTGCTGGGTAATGGGATCTGTATATATATATATATATATATATATATATATATATATATATATATATATATATATATATATATATATATATGTATGTATGTATGTATGTATGTATGTGTATACCTGGATTCCTTATGACATCAATTCTTTCACTTTGTCCAGACATCAACCTGATTCATTTCTCAGATCTGGAAGGCCCAGTTTATTTGGGAGTCTTCCAAATCATCCTCTACGGCTTCTCGCGATGGTGCTTGGCGTCTAACTTTCCCGCTTCGTAAATTGCTAGAGGAAAAGTTCCACAGATATACTTCTTTCGCTGCTCGGTTACTGAACTCTCATCCGGCCGGAACATCGCTTTTCTATATATATATATATATATATATATATATATATGATATATATATATATATATATATATATATATATATATATATATATATATATACATATATATATATATATATATATATATATATATATATATATATATATATATATATATATATATAAAGACAATAGCAGGCAAAGGCATCCTGATCTTTTTTGCGACACATCTGTATTCACAGACATGCGCCCAAATTAAAGGAGTTCGTTTAACTCTTATAATATACCACCCACATGAAAAAAAAGAAACTAACTTAAAACATCAGAACGTAGTGAGTGAGGAAAACAAATCGCCCAAGAAGTTTGAGTTTATTTATAGCTAATAAACTGATTCGTTTGTTTTACTGATAATTTCTATATTATTGTCCAAGTAATCATATACTTTATCTGGTAAAGCGGGACCAGAAGAAAGAGTCAAGAAAATGAAAATAGATAACTAATATGACTTCGATTCGTTAACAGTCGTGTGCCTTGTTACTTAGGGAAATAAAGTATTTTAGAAATTCCAAACGAATCGCAGTGGGCCATTCTAGGTAAATAAGCTTTTGCCTGACAAACTGACTGACTGATTGACTGACTAACTAACTGAGAGAGAGAAAGACAGAGGGAGACTGACTGATTGACTGACTAACTAACTGAGAGAGAGAGAGAGAGAGAGAGAGAGAGAGAGAGAGAGAGAGAGAGATACTTCTCAAAATATCACTGGTTGAATATGCTTCCTTTAATAAATAGATGGGAGAGAGGGAGAGAGAGAGATAGAGATAGAGAGAGAGGGAGAGAGAGAGAGAGAGATAGAGAGAGAGAGAGAGAGAGAGAGAGAGAGAGAGAGACTTTATATGGCATTTATTTTGTTTGCTCGTTTGCAATCATATTCAGGAAAATGTCAGGAGTGTGACAGCTAAGACGGTGTATACTCCGACATATTCAGTCACTTTGACCTCTTAGAAGCTTTCGTTAAAACCCACTTATGTATATCGACGCCTCAGTGACAAATAACAATAAAAGAACACGAGCAGCGCAGTGGTATATAAATCACCCATTTATAAGCTTTCTGAAACTCTGAAACCCTTAAAGGCCATTCTTTGAGAACAAAGAAATTTTCGTGTATCATTTTAGGAAACGCGATAGACTTTTCCCCATGATAGCTGGCCATTGCACACTGTACTCTTAGAAAGAAGATTAATTAAGAGAAATTGAATTCCTGTACTCCCATTCCTCGATGAAGGAGCAGTAAAGGATGCCAAAGCTTGTGATCCTTTTCCTTAGAAAATCTTGGAGTCTACAAATGGGTTACTCCATAAATTCCAATATAAGACTGAGCTGAAATCTGCGGTCACTAAGTAATAGTTAACACCGTGTCCATGCTTAAGACGCACAGGCTTAAAACGGGCTTCTTGATATTAAGTGATAGAAAATGTATAAACATAAATTTTCATAATCAAACCGTATTTTTAGCAATTATCATGATTTTTCTTATCGTTGTTAATACCAATATGAAACTTTAACTTAAATATCGGATAGTAAAAAAGCTTACATTTGTAATAACATCACTTATAAGGAAATGTTTATGATATTTGCATAAACATAGATTTTCATAATAACTGCGCAGTTTTACTAATTATTTAGATTTTTTCCTCGCTATTATTAATACCATTAAAAAACTGTAATCATTAAATATCAAATATTGAAAGCGCTTAAATCTAAAATAAAATCACTTTACATTGAACTTTTCACGCTCCATGCTTCAACGAAAGAAGTTTACTGTGCAGGAAAATCAATTTTTTCCGTTAATTTTGTTTAAAAATTTGTCGTCGTATGAGAATATAACATGTTAAGCAGGCCTTTTTTTTATTATTATTATTTAGTAATGTTTCGTGCAACTTACACAACAAACGCCAATATCAGTGTGAAGTATCTTTAATGTGTTTAAAATGACACTGTCAGTAATCTATTTGAACAGAGCGAGAGAGAAGGTTAGACGCAGACAACGGATTCCTTTCGATAAAATTTAAAATCATTTAAGTAGGTCCTAAATTTGAAAATAAAAAGCGAGACACTCAAAGAAGTTTTATACAATGATGTCACTCATTCACTCTTCAAGCCAACAAGAAACCGATGCATTATTCAGTGAGTAGACGTCCGGAAAATAACCTTTGGATAATTAAGTTCTTTAAATATTTCAAAGGCAAGAAAGATTTTTCATATGGAATGAACGCTGAATGCAGAGGCTTTAGTTGCCAACTTCCTTTTATGTCATTATGTTATTTTGCTTATTTATGATACTGCTTCTTATTTGTACAAGAATAATTTCTATACTATCTGAAATGCAAAGATTCAATGTTTCCTAAGCTGTTTAATAGATTAAAAAATTTTGAAAGAGACCGATGAATCCCTTTCCAATCTAGATGGCTGATAACATATCAAGTGTAATTGCTTATCTTTGCGGTGACATAGTAAGGGTACTTAGGTACAGTACAATACGAATACTCTTTCTGTGCGCTGAAAAAATACCTTCGTGTTCGAGGCAATTGTATCATGATATTGAGTGCCTCCGGCAGCATCGGCATTGAGTTATATTTCAAAAGGGACTTACCTGCCTTTGTTAGGCTGCCCATTGTCAACAATAGTTTGAAACTAATGATATTTATGACACTACGGAAACGCTTGAAACTCAAAGACAATGTTCTAAGCAATAAACATGCATTCTATTCTCATAGCCAGAGGCGCAATCCCCGTTTACATACTGATGGAAAATACAAAATAAGAAAAGTTTAACCATATAAACTGAATCTTGTAAGAGTATGTAACCACCGCAACCGACAATTGGAAAACTCTGGAAGCAGCCTCCTCCTCAGATGTCCGTTATTTCATCAACTTTCCGAACGGCCGCGGATATTTGTATGGAGGCGGTACTGCTTGCTGTTGTTCTTTGTACGCTACCCAATAACAAGACTTGGAGTCCTAATAATTCCTTATTTGTTTCAGCTTTTATCAATTATTCTCTTGTTTTTCTCTGGCGTTTTCTAGGTATTCACTCATTCCGCTGCCCAATTTAGCTGTATTCCTGCAGCTAAATGGGGCAGCAGAACCAGTGAATGCATAGAAAACGCTGGGTAAAAACAAGAGAAGAATAGATAAAAGCTGAAACGAATAAGACATTACTAGGAATCCAAGGCCAAATTTGTAAACGCTTAACTATGCTAGTTTTTTTATTCTACATTTTCTCTCTCTCTCTCTCTCTCTCTCTCTCTCTCTCTCTCTCTCTCTCTCTCTCACACACACACACACACACACACACACACAAATAAAGATACGCATCAAAACATAAAAAAAGTGTCTGACTTCGTTTGGCATCAGTCCAGTCTTAGAGGAATGGTTGTCTTTTTTCTTGGCAACTATTCCACCCGAAGTATTTCAATCAACCGCTAGTAGACGAATTGGGAATTTATCTTTAAAGTTCTTTACTGTTTTTGTTGCTACGATGAAAATCATTAGTAAGCAAGTCTTCGATTTACCATAAACTGAGACATTAATAAAGAATTATTTTGACAGTCCACG
>NC_061110.1:32759667-32771540 GCF_015104395.2 Macrobrachium nipponense | reverse complement strand
GTCTTCAAGATAATATGTTTTCTTCTTTCCTCTTGTGGAAACGCAGAAAACTGAAGTTATTACCACAATGGTGTCCTTCTTTCTATTAAATTCCTTCGGTTAGGAAGACAAGGACGAGCAGTGTCCCCAGTAAATACCAGACAACACACGCACTGGAGGAAGACGATGTTTTATAGATCGGAAGAACTCTCCGCCCCTTGCGCAAATATTTGCTAGAAATGTCTGCTGAGACATTGTATTTCTTTAGTGTTTTTCAGGTTTGATAGACTATATTACATTAACTTTCGCAGTCCTTATTGCAGAATTATTACCATCTGCAAAAATCCTGAAAGAGACTGTCATTACTGCATAACATTACCGTTAATTTGTTTATCAAGTTATATATGTATAATTAATGAATTCATTCTTGTAACTTGTTCAAATATTAAAAATGAAATTTAATAGATTGATACCAATCCTACCGAAAAAATTCTTAACAATCCAGTGATGACAGCTGATGAGATCGAAGCTGGACGGAATGGATCCTACTTTTGTGTGTGTGTGTGTGTATGTGTGTGTTTTTTTTTTATAGATACGCTGCCTATTCTTATTGGTTCACGAGGAATGTTCAGCCCTCCGCCAATAATTTAAACCAATGATTTTATTTTTCAGAAAATAATGAAAAACTGCGGTATTTTAAATTTGGTTTGCAAAATTTCACATACTTAATTAGCATTATCAGTAACATTAATTTTCCTCTCATTAATTTCCGATCATTATTTAAAAATTTAAATTAACTTCCTCCCTGAGTCTGACGTGCGTAGTTTTCATGGTGTAGTAAAAGAAGTTATCGGTATCTTAAACATTGTGGATAAGAAATCAAAATAAATAGTCATTTTGTTTCAAACTTATGTTCGACCTTGTTTAGAGCAGATTCCAGGCCATGTGTATTAATACTCTTACCTATAAAAAGGCTGTTCTGTTCAATCTAGTGGAAAGATGAATACATAATATGCTGAATGACTCCACGTTGCTAGGAATTTTCTTTTTAGATATTTGCGTCATAATAGTTTGCACTTTGTCGAAAAACTAAAATACCTTTTTAATCAGGGAAACATAAGTTACGATGTAGTCTCATTTTACCATAAATTGTGTTGAGTGTAACCTAAGTATTTATTTATCTATTTATTTAATTTTTTAATAGACCTCATCAAGCTGTGAGTGAATGGGAATGTCTCTCTACTTTTACTGGAAAATTTAATCAACAGACTCTCGGGTTTGTCCCAGTCTTTCCTCTTCCCGGAGTTGTAATCAATTTATTTATTGAATTCTTTGAAAGCGAATTACTGTGTAGTATTTTCAGTTTGATACCCCTTAGTTTAGGTAGGATGACGATATATCGTGAATTTTGTAACCTAAACGAAATAAGTTTCCGTATGTTCCTTTTTAGAATCTTAACCAGCTGTGTCTACAAATTGATTTTATAAAATAAAATGGCTTTTTTAGATGTATTGATCATGCCACATAACTATTTTAATGTTTAAAAAGATAAGTTTGCTTATTCATTAGACTTATGCATTAGACAACTATCAAAGACTTCAAGTGTAGATTTAAAAATCTCTTCCTCTCCATCTAAAGTATTCATCAGACACAACTCATAAGCGTAGAGCTAGTTATGATTCCTGGTTCAGCAATGTCGTGACGAGGCACTAGAATTCAAAGTTCACAAATGAATGTTGCTCAGCAACATTTACACTACTGTATTGTCTTGCTCTCATGTGGTGCTTCGAGGTATTCCACCTCTAGGCCCATGTTCTAAATTTTACCGTTCTTTAAACAATTTTATTCATCTATGTATGATTCTCTCTGGTTTATTATGCTTTCTTGATATCTCTCCAAAAGGAACTTGCACTGAATGCAGTGCAATAATTCTCTCGCTCATCGAGGGATGTTTCGTAAACCGATAAATGACACATTGACATTAGATTCCCGTGCACATAACATCAAAAGCAATAGAGTGAGGTCGCCTGGTTCACACTGTTAAGATATCGTTTATTTTTCTTTTTGTTTTTAAATTTGATAGCATTTTGTGAGATTCCAATATTTTCTGTAAAATTTTACAAATGGAATAGTTCAACTACCTTCAACTTAATATTGAAATGATAATTTAAGGACTGTTTATGCGATACTACTAGTGATAGATATCTCCTATCTATTTGGTAATGTATATCTATGGTTGTGATATGACGTTTTTTCTCACTTCGTTTCGTTCACGTCAATTTTGCTATATGGAAAATAGTTTTACACAATAGCATAACATAATGTTCTAAAGATATCAGTGACTGTTTTTAACGTCATTACATCATTTCTTCCATCTTTGAAAAGAAAAATAGATAAATAAGGCATTAATCGTGCGTCAGGCAGGTGAACGAAAAATTATGAAACTGCCACGAGTTTTTTGGCCGACAGTACATTTCTAATTTTTCTTGCCATGAAAAAAATATGAAGAGCTATTTTTCATGGTTATTCTACCGGATTACAAAATGTGCTGTGCAGTTTTCATTTGCAGAGAAATTTCCTCGCCCGACTGATTGGTTTATGAGATTTGGTTTTCCCTCTTGGGAAAAGAAAGCAGGCCATTTTATTGTTTAAATATCCAGTCTCAACGAATTGTTACACCATCTTCGGTAACTGTATGTCAAAGATAAACAAACTTTGAAAGAATTGGAACACCTGGGATTCAAGTCTGAGATTTGTGGATTTACTGTCTTCATTGTAATGCTTCTTTTGGTATTTAATCAGTGGATCAGGTCGTTCAGTATATTATCGTCAGACTGAACGCAAGAGGTCAGTTAGAATTGCCGATCTTAATGCAGATGGGCACAGAAAGTGAAACGAGAGCTCAGCCTGTTTCCAGATAGTTCAGCAATGTGGAAGGAATGGAGGATGTTGGGATTGTGACATGATTACAAAGCTCAGAAGGACATTTGTAGCTCGATATATGTGTATGAATCACGGTAGTGTGATATGGCTCATATATATATATATATATATATTATATTATATGCATCGACCATGGGGCAAGAATTTGAAAAGGAGACTCTGCTATTATTTGCATTTATATATATTTTCACAGTCCAGGATAAAACTATTTGGGCCAAAATCATCCATGAATGCTCACATCCTGGACTGAAAATATACAGAAATACGAATGGAAGTAAAACTCTGTTATCAATGTTTCCTGCTCTGTTGAATGGCATATCTATCCCTTTCTTTCAGATTGATCCCGGCCGTTTTTCCTTTCATTTTTCAATAGAAACTGTTGGACGACCAATGCCATGGGGATTATAATTTGCGTCGTTTTTCTCTTCATGGTTTACTATTTTTACTTCGTTTCCTTTCTTGCCCGAGATTTTTTTTTTTTAATTTACCACAGGAGACAGATGTCTTCTCAATTCATCTTCAATTTTTTTTTTCTTTTTTACAGAAGAGGTACATATAACTTCAGCTTTAGTTATCACATGTCGCTCAGAGATTTCGATGGGAATGTCCAAAGTGCTTTAGAGATTCTGTGAAATAATTCTTGTTACTTTATATCTGCGTTGCTCTTTCTTCCATTTTAATTTCGGCCATTGATAAAGATCCCCATATAAGGTAGAGGCGTTCAGTCATTTTATAAATTATAACGAAGAGGAATTTTTTTTTAATTGAAGGTAGAATTGTGCATCTTAGGAATTAATACAAAAGGAGAAAAGAAAGCATAAATAAATAAATATGGTTAGCGGTGATGTTACTATGTCATTGTTATTCCACGAAGCTTTAATTTCCCAGTGACTATTTGTTGGGTTATTTATTTGCAAGTGTTTCCTTTTTCGTAAAAAAAAAAAAAAAAAAAAAAAAAAATCGTTATAGGAGTGCAAGGATTATACAAAAAAGATATGCTGAAAACCCGTATACTTTGAGCGCGTATCTCACAAGAATTACAGGTGAAAGCTGCGGTATCCATGAAACCTATTTCAGTGATAAAAGAATACGGTTACCATGGAATATATCGCCCACTTTCACCCTAAACTGAACATAGATTCCTGTTTTAGTAAGAACAATGAGCGTAAACACTCTTAAACCTGTTCCTAGATTTGCATACGTTTCTTTCTCAAGTATAGAACCATCTGTGTGAATCCATACATATGGCAATCACGTATTATTGAATCAAACCGTAACGAAAAAGACAGGCGTGAAGAATATGTTTCCCAACTAAATCTACAGTTAAGGCATTAATTATGACTATTTGTTTGTCTAAATCATCCGCATCATATTATGGTGGTAGACGATTATTATCAACAAGAGTTTCCCCTCATTCATATATCATTGCTTTCTAGTCTCGAGACTTCGAGAGAAGGAATCATTTTCGGAAGAAGAGGATTTCAACAACGGCTTTAAAAAGGTGAATTCTGTTTAAAGTGATGGTGGAAGATGGTTCCTGGTGGTTGTTGTAGGTGTTCTCAATTCAATCTAGCGCTACTTTGCGCGGGTTCTTGCTGTTAGAGCGACCAAATAATTATGAAAAGTAGAGCGCTTTATGGAAAATATCCTCTGCTATCGTTTACCGAGGATGGGTTTTCCATTAGTGGAAAAATAACTATATGCGGACACATTATTTACATTTAACCAGGTTAGTAGAGGGCAATAGATCGTTCCAGTTACACGTATATATAAAAAAAAGCTTGTTATAACCATAAATGTTTTAATCCACCGAATATCGTCATCAAAGGGGTATAGTTTTAATTCACCATTCAAAATAAATCGTTCCTTTGTTCTTGCTTTATGATGAAAAATTGATCATTATATGCAGTAACAAACAAACTTACCGAACTGTTTCCTGGCCCAAGCTGTTTCGAAGCTCAAAGTAGATTATCTTTAAATATTTGCACATATACATAACTGTGGATCTGTTTCTCCATTTCAAGACCTGCGCTCCGATGGGAATTTTTCTATATAGGAAAGTGATTAGTATTGTCACTGTTGAGGTACGTTCTAAATCAATTATGGTAATATTAATAAAAGAAAACGCACTTAAGATGTTAAAAGAAGAAATTGGAAAATCTGTGATTTTATGCTTACGGTTTTACACGACTTTCCCACCTTTACCAGTCCTTATTAGTCAATAAAAAGATACCCACACGCAGTGTGGGGGTTCTCTGGGCGGTCTCCCTAATCAGTGAGGATGCGAGATAGGTAGAGATGCATGTTCGGTTTTCTTTTTGTCCATATTACAGTTCCTGTCAGTTAGTGATAGGCCACCTTTTTCTTTTTTTCCTTTTTTAGCCTAAGTTTTCCTGTTATATCTAAGGATTAAATTAGTTACTAGTGAAATTTGTTTACATAAGCCGTAAAATTTTTGTTACCATTACCTTAAAATTATCACTTAAAATTATTCCTTTTTCAAAATAATTGCTACTGAGACGCAAATGATGCTAATCAGTCCGTAAAAGTTGGCCGCTAAGGGCTAATGACCGATCGTAATAATACCAATAAATAATGATTTTCAATATAGAAAAATAGAAAAAAACTAATTTTGCTTTTTATATTCAAATACGATTGTAATTTATGTTAATTTTTACGTTGTATCCTCCACTCTTGTAACGGAAGTTCCACCCTGGCATTATTTTATTAATGCTTACATAACTATGAACGAAAACATTCTATATTTCCGTACATGTGTCAATTGTTATTCCAGCAAGGCTAGGAAAAGTAAAAAAAAAAAAAAAATATCGTCAGTCACCAAAAAAAGCTTCATAGGTATTGATCGTAGATGTAGATTTGTAGTTTATATGTCCTGTTCTGCTGAATGTCAGAACTATCTTCATGACAAGGTACATATTCCAACCTTGACTGAGTTTCACCGTTGAAATCTTTTAGAGCAGGTCTGGTTATTTTGTCCCCCTTTTTAACGGCCTTGTGAGCAAATGGTGAGGCCCTGGCGATAAAGGACGGTTTATGATACAACATGGGTCAGGGCGGAGAGTATGTGAAACAGTTTATGGATTATCGGAAACTGGGGTGCAAAGGTGTCTGACTTCAAAAGATGTTTTAGCATTGGAACCAATCTCTCTTTGATTTTATAAGATGCACAGAATATATAGTTTTTATGTCTTCTAGCTCTGCTGTCTTTGTATGGACCAAGGAAGATTCGTCACATTCATTTTATAGGAAAGCCTTCAACTTTTCCCCGGAGATATGTAGTAACCTCAAAGTCAATCTGTTTAGCTACAGTTCTCAGGGGAAGGGAGAGAATACTAGAGATCAACAGTTTATAGATTATTTAAAGTACTATAAACAAAATACAACAATAAGCATTGTTGAAACTTTCCTTTGAAAATGAACTCAGGAACCATGCCGACTGGTTACAACAGCGTATTGATTCATTCAATTTACTGATATTCACTGAAGGATAAATCCTAACTCACAGAGGGATTCACGGGTAGAAGACGAAATCACACGAGTTTTCAAAAATAAATTGCATTAACTGCAACATATCTGGTTTCTAGAACCCATACTGAGAAAAGGTAACCTTACCCAACGAAACTATACCTAAACTAATGGCACAGGAACTGCTATCTGCACATCTGCCTAGTCTTTAAATTCTAAAGCCATGTCAAAATAAAGCAGTACCGTCATCATTCACCGAAAGCTAATTCATTACTTACTTCATCAAAGAGGCAACAGACTGAGGATCATTGCTGGAAAATAAAGTCTAATAACCGGTACTGAAGTGTTTCCCAATATTTATCATAGTAATATTGCTGGATAACTGTCATCGAAATCAAATGAGACAGGGAAATATAAGGATTACTGATTAGAAATAATGAACCGCATTTATTACCAGAAATTTAATGCACTTATGTTCGTAACACAGCACAAATTTCCTAAATATTCTTTTCAGTACTTTCTGTGCGGATTTATATAACTTGGAACATGCTGCAAGGCCAAAAAAAATCAATTTAATAAAAAAAAAAAAAAAAAACGAGAGAGAAGGACCTCGCAAATCCAAAAAACAGAGCACTGTCATTTACACCTACCGGAGTTTTCCATCCTGGGAAACTCACGGGACCTATGGCAGAGTTCTACATTGAATAGGTAAGTTTCCATCTCATTACGTTTTGCTTAAAGGAGAAATTTAGAGTACAGGAAAGGTCGTATAACTGACAGATAGGAATTATAAGGAGATTAGTACCTAGAATCCAACACACCTGAAGAATGAATAACCTTTCCAAACAAGCATAAACATGGGCACAATTTAAGAACAAAAAGATTAAGTCCAACTGCTCAGACACAGGGACAAGACAATTAAAAGATTATACGGGGCGACAGTGACCACATTCAGATCTTGGTTAAACAAAAACCTATTCACAAATCATTAAAGATACATATACAAAGAAAATATCTCTAAGGCAACTAATTTTTACTTAAGTCTGTAATTATATCTTTGAGGTCATTCTTAAATATGTTACAAATAGAAGGGTCTAAATGAAACAGGCCCCGACTAATATTAGAAATACATTGGGAAGTAAGTTGTATTATGGCAGATTCTAAAAGATTTCGTGATAAATCATCTTTTGATCTTGCAATTACTAAACTACCAGTCCAATTGGTACCCATGTTTATGCTTGTTTGGAAAGGTTACCCATTGTTGGATTCTAGGTACTAATCTCTTTATAATCCCTATCTGTCAGTTATACGACCTTTCCTGTACTCTCAGTTTCTCATGTAAGTCAGTTTGTCTGCTATGTAAAGGACGTTAAGTCGAAAGATCTTGTAGAAACTCTGTTGTTTATCTTTCCTCCGTTGCGTAGACGATTATATATATATATATATATTATATATAATACATATCCAATGTAGCAAGAAGAAACATGTACTTCAAAATATCCATAAGCCAACGGTGAAAATCATGAGTGAAACAGGACTTAGAACTTGAAAATAAAGAATTTTCTACGAAATTACTTGTTCCAAGTCCCTGTTTCACTTACCTTGCTACTATGGATTTAAGGATATCCAAATGTATATGTATACATACACATATATGTTGTGTGTATGTATAAATATATATAAATAAAGGTAATGCCGCGGAGGAAAATGAAAATGTGAGAACATTTTAATTTTCCCCCGTGGCATTACCTTTATTTGATACATAGCATGCAAGTTTTAATATATTTCGGAATCCAAGGTTATTTCACACAACCCCACCCCACAATCATATATATATATATAATATATATATGTGTATAATATATAATTATAAATATATATATATATATAGCATATATATACATATATATATATATATGATATATATATACATATATATATCTAATATATATATATACATATATAAATATAGATATATATACACACACACACACACACACACACATATATATATATATATATATATATATATATATATATAATATATATATATATATATATATATATTTATATGTGTGTGTGTGTGTGTGTGTATGTGTGTGTGTTTGTGAATAATATAAAACTTGATGCTATTTATAAATAAAGGTAATGCCACGGGGGAAAATTAAAATGTTCTCACATTTTCATTTTCCTCCGCGCGGCATTACCTTTATTTATATATATTTATACATACACACATATATATTATGTGTAGTGTATACATATACATTTAGATATCCTTATATATATATATATATATATATATATATATATAGATATATATATATATGCGTGCTGTGTGTGTGATTCCATACATACATGCTACATATACGAGTGTGTGTTTTTGTACATATTTAAATGGCGCCGGAACAACTTGAATATTGAATAGAGCCTCCGATCAGGAGTGTAAGTACAAATTATCCGACGAAATGCCTGAGATAAGACTCAATTACCTGAATTCATAAAAAAAGCTTTTTTTTCACGGGTGTTTAAATCCTCTCTTGGACCTCTCATGAGATCATTTCTGCTTACTAAATTATTTTATTATTTTTCACGACTTCGCACAATGCCAAGGGGAAACTATCGTTTCGTTGGTACTGTGCGCAGGTAGATTACTAGATGGTCAGATATCAAAGAAGATAATGCATTATGGATAATCCTTGTATACTTTAGAGTCAAGAGTTATCAGTGATAAAGCTGCTGCAAATGTAAGGTCTGATGTGCTGCTGATTTAATTCTAATTTGTTTTCTTGATGGTGGAGTTATAGCGTCCATCGAGCGCGAATTCTAAATCGGGTTGAATAAATCGTATGTGGCCATCCGCCTACCCATGTCATTGGAAAAATATCGTCTGTGCCAGACCTCAAAGTCAGGTTGGGCAGTACTGAGTTCCCAATACTGAATGGAAACACTTAATTTTTATAGTACCCCACCCACCTCGTCCGCGTTGTTTGGGAATTATTAATTAAGTAAAGGTTAGTGGGCTTTGAACCTTTCCAGAACTGAAGGCGCTGATATTGTTTACTTAAGTTTTTTTGTGCAGGGATGTTATATTCGTTTTCAGTTGTTTTAGTTTTCTGGAAAAAAAAAAAAAACTATTGTGCCAGTTTTTTCTGGCCGTCCCCACGTTTTCTGCCGCCCACAGCTCTTAAAAACTACCGAGGCTAGAGAGCTGTAAATTTGTAT
This sequence comes from Macrobrachium nipponense, assembly GCF_015104395.2. Lineage (NCBI taxonomy): Eukaryota > Metazoa > Arthropoda > Malacostraca > Decapoda > Palaemonidae > Macrobrachium > Macrobrachium nipponense. Next base: position 32,761,907 of record NC_061110.1, on the reverse strand, counting down.
GCTAGTCCTGCACCCTCACATCGTCTAGCATACCAAATTGCAGCCCTCTGCCCTCAGTTTGTTTTGCTTTTTATTTTATTTAAAGTTAAAGTTAGCCATAATCGTGATTCTGGCAATGCTATAGGATAGGCCACCACCGGGCGGTGGCCGAAAGCTTTATAGGCCGTTGCTCATACTTTAAACTCGATTGCACCGAAGAAGCTTGGGCGCATGTTTCACTTATTTCTAGTTTATTGGTCTTCATCAGAGCAATTCACTTTTCTATTATCAAGTTACTACTAGCTTATATTCTGTAATTCCATCTTTATGTTCCATTGTACTGAAAGATAAGTACTTGCAGACAGAAGTTCAGATTAACAGAGAAGTTAAAGGATGATTTATTTCTTGGGATCAAAGCCCTCAGTATGACGCGTAAAAAATGGCTACAACGATACAGAAGAGTGAATATAGTAGTTCTCATAACTGATCTCGTGGACTGTCAAAATAATTCTTTATTAATGTCTCAGTTTATGGTAAATCGAAGACTTGCATTACTAATGATTTTTTTTCATCGTAGCAACAAAACAGTAAAAAACTCAAAAGATAAATTCCCAATTCGTCTACCAGCGGTTGACTGAAATACTTCGGGTGGAATAGTTGCCAAGAAAAAAGACAACAATTCCTCTAAGACTGGACTGATGCCAAACGAAGTCAGACACGTTTTTTATGTTTTGATGCGCATCTTTATTTGTGTGTGTGTGTGTGTGTGAGAGAGAGAGAGAGAGAGAGAGAGAGAGAGAGAGAAAATGTAGAATAAAAAAACTAGCATAGTTAAGCGTTTACAAATTTGGCCTTGGATTCCTAGTAATGTCTTATTCGTTTCAGCTTTTATCTATTCTTCTCTTGTTTTTACCCAGCGTTTTCTATGCATTCACTGGTTCTGCTGCCCCAATTAGCTGCAGGAATACAGCTAAATTGGGCAGCGGAATGAGTGAATACCTAGAAAACGCCAGAGAAAAACAAGAGAATAATTGATAAAAGCTGAAACAAATAAGGAATTATTAGGACTCCAAGTCTTGTTATTGAGTAGCGTACAAAGAACAACAGCAAGCAGTACCGCCTCCATACAAATATCCGCGGCCGTTCGGAAAGTTGAAGAAATAACGGACATCTGAGGAGGAGGCTGCTTCCAGAGTTTTCCAATTGTCGGTTGCGGTGGTTACATACTCTTACAAGATTCAGTTTATATGGTTAAACTTTTCTTATTTTGTATTTTCCATCAGTATGTAAACGGGGATTGCGCCTCTGGCTATGAGAATAGAATGCATGTTTATTGCTTAGGACATTGTCTTTGAGTTTCAAGCGTTTCCGTAGTGTCATAAATATCATTAGTTTCAAACTATTGTTGACAATGGGCAGCCTAACAAAGGCAGGTAAGTCCCTTTTGAAATATAACTCAATGCCGATGCTGCCGGAGGCACTCAATATCATGATACAATTGCCTCGAACACGAAGGTATTTTTTCAGCGCACAGAAAGAGTATTCGTATTGCACTGTACCTAAGTACCCTTACTATGTCACCGCAAAGATAAGCAATTACACTTGATATGTTATCAGCCATCTAGATTGGAAAGGGATTCATCGGTCTCTTTCAAAATTTTTTTAATCTATTAAACAGCTTAGGAAACATTGAATCTTTGCATTTCAGATAGTATAGAAATTATTCTTGTACAAATAAGAAGCAGTATCATAAATAAGCAAAATAACATAATGACATAAAAGGAAGTTGGCAACTAAAGCCTCTGCATTCAGCGTTCATTCCATATGAAAAATCTTTCTTGCCTTTGAAATATTTAAAGAACTTAATTATCCAAAGGTTATTTTCCGGACGTCTACTCACTGAATAATGCATCCGTTTCTTGTTGGCTTGAAGAGTGAATGAGTGACATCATTGGTATAAAAGCTGCAAGGCACCGCCTATCTATTTAAATACAAACGGGGATTTTTTCTTTTGTTTTTATTAGATATTTCGCCTCCTTTGCGTGTCTCGCTTTTTATTTTCAAATTTAGGACCTACTTAAATGATTTTAAATTTTATCGAAAGGAATCCGTTCTCTGCGTCTAACCTTATCTCTCGCTCTGTTCAAATAGATTACTGACAGTGTCATTTTAAACACATTAAAGATACTTCACACTGAATATTGCGGGGTTTGTGTGTAAGTTGCACGAAACATTACTAAAATAATAATAATAAAAAATAG
>NC_061110.1:32752167-32754667 GCF_015104395.2 Macrobrachium nipponense | reverse complement strand
CCATTTCGTCTTAACTGGTGGCAAGAGAACCATTATTTCCAGGAACACCTTTTCCCATTCCACACAGATAAACCTTCATCACAATTAGAATCTGAGGATGGATCAACAGTAAAACGCGAGGGAGGTGTATCCCTATTATTCGGTTTCTTTTATTTATTTGTTCTCAGAACCAGTTTTCTTCAACCATTTTTCACTTAATGTTATTTTGATAATGACCTTGATAATGTGTATTGCGTGTTTTATTGCTTAATAATTGATGGCCTCCTGAAAGGTAGCAGATGGTTCTCGCGTTCTGTCTGTTGAATATTAGATTTCTTAATTTTTTTAAAGTTTTGATATTTTTTATTTGTAAATTTTTTTTAACTATTTAGTCTTTGTAACATTTTTATATATTATAATTGCATTTTTCAGCTTTGAAAATAAGGCTGTGTCCTCGAAACGTCACCATGTATAATAAATGGACAAATATTAGTTCATGACATCTGCAGCTCCTTGTTTTATGTTGGTTGATAGCAACGCTTCCCATGTCTATACACACACACACACACACACATATATATATATATATATATATATATATATATATATATATATATATATATATATATATATATATATATATATGCATGTATGTATGTATGTATGAATATAGTATTACCAGCTGAATAACCCACCGCTGCCCAGGAAAGGAAGTAACGCGAGGTGTGTATGATGAACATGTTTATTTAAAGCAATGAATTCTAGACAGAATTATTAATCACAGAAAACAACATTTTCAGTAACAGAAGAATTCCAAGGAGATGCAGGAAAAATGTTCTAAGGGTAGCCGCAATATCAGTCATGTTACTCGGCCCGACACTATGTTAAGTAAAGTACAGGATGCAAGTAATATTATACATGCATTTTGTAAATACTCAAAGTTGAACGTCAAAAATTTATTTTAAAAAAATAATTACTTTTCCAAATTAACTCACAAAGTCTACCGCTAAATATTGAGCAGTTGCAAAATAACCTAAACGAAATTACGAATAAATTTTCGCAATAATGTACTTATAGGTACTAAAAAAAGACGAAAAAAGATACTTTACTTTTTGAATTAGGCTATATAAAAAAATCAATAACGCAGATCAGCCTAAAAATCGACTTTTTTCTTCACGCCTTAAGGGGGACCGTCCGCTATGTTGTCTATTTTATTTTTTTATTTATTACGCAAAAAACATAATTTTCATTTATGTTTTTAGATATATATAATACCTTCACATATAAAAATTTCAAAGTCATTTTGAGCAAAAACTTTAGAAAAATTAGCATGATATAAAAAAAATAGGTAGCGATTTCTCCGCTAATATGATATCAGTTGTATTGAAAATCATACCATAAAAACTGCTTTATATACAGAACAATTCTGTGTGACAGAATTTTGATTTTTTTTTTATGATTTTTTTCTTTAGTCTAGACTCAAAAACATCTAAAAAAGAAAGAAAGAAAGAACGAAAAAATCGGCTCACAAGAAATTATGGGATTTTTATTCCTCTTTCCAATTGGATAATAAATAACCGAGTAATGGCTACCGACATGCGCATAAGTATGTTTTTGAGTTATGAGCTCCCAAAGATTTGCTATGTAAATTTTCGCTTTTTTCTTATAAAAGTCAAAACAACATTATTGTAATTACTTTATTTGTACTTTTATTGTTGATTTCGACATCAAGGATCCTGGTCCTACTCCTAAAAGTGGTATTAATACCCTCAGTGTGACACCAGACAATGATGTAGACGGCAAGACATGAGACAATGAGGGCAGCTGATAACAATGAATTCTTTTCGTGTTTTTTTTCTTTCAGCACTCCTGGCCTTCGCAAATTTTGCTAGCCTTAGTTGCTGAGTAGCCTTCTTGATCTTAGGTAACTTCGGCATTGCTATAAGTTCACTAAGAAGTTATAAAAACAACGTAAATAGCTAGTAACCAAACACAAGTGACTAAGTGCATGAAAACCCTTTGACGTCTGAGCAGGGTTCCCAGATGTATCAGACCAAATTATCGTACCAAACGTCTTCAAATTATCGTATTTTGATTAGAATTATCGTACATTTTTCATTTCATAATATAACTGTATTTCACCTACAGCAATATATTTTTATATCCATTGATGTAAGGCTAAATAGAAATATTGTGATGTCATTCCTATTTATTGCTGATAATGACAAAAAATAAAATAGAACAAAAAGATAACTTTTATGTAGGCTGTAAAAAGTAGCCTATTTAGTACTTCAGTGATTATTATTGTCATTCTATATCACCAATGTAAACTTTAAAAATGAAAAAAAAAAATCACAACTAACATGAGTATTGCTTTAAGAAAATTGCCAATTGTTCGTAAACATCACATTACAACACCATTACAAAAGAAAAACATGCAGCAAAATCATATAATTGTTTACTTTCAATTCTTCACTGATTACCATTACTAATCATCAGTATTATCATCAATGAAAATGAA
>NC_061110.1:32742167-32747167 GCF_015104395.2 Macrobrachium nipponense | reverse complement strand
AACTGTGAGACACTGCTTATGAAAATGCAAAGCATGATGCCGGGTACAGTTCAGATAACATTGTACATTCAGTGCGAATTCCAAAATTGTATCTGGGGTGGGGACGTAAGACTTGTAACCGAAATAAGAAATTGGAGGTGAGCTTAGAACGTTACTTAATCTCAGCTACTTAGATAAAACAGTACTATATATATATATATATATATATATATATATATATATATATATATATATATATATATATATATATATGTATGTATTTTTTTCTCTTTTTTTAATTTGGTACAATGCACTGGTATTGAACAGGTTAAAACGATACAAATTCTATTTTTAATCTCAAGGGAAAACCTCCCTTTTCTACCTGATTCTACAAGAGTAAGATCGCATGAGTGTCTTTGTAATAACATGAATAACACATTCTCTTCAGAAACAGCGTCGGGGATATTTCAGAGAAAGACCAAGTTCGTTTTCCTGGAAGTGCTATAGACGGCTGAAGAAGAGGCCGAGCGAGACGGAAAAAAGGAGATAGAATGAACAATGGAAAAATGGCTCAATTCCTTAAGTGACTAAACATGACACCTGCGTCCAGGTCCAAATTCTTATCCTGGAAGAAAGAACGAAAAGAATGTTCTCGGTAGTGTAAAGAACACGTATATTTTTTTCCAATTTTTTGTAATCATATTTTCGCCGTCAATTCACGGAATTAAAACGGTTGCCGGGATATGTTTTTATGTGCAGTCAACACCTTTTTAGCACTATTCTGAGAATGGCTTTGATATCATGTTGCTTTTGGAGGTGTAATTTTCATTATGTCTTTATTAGAATTCTAGATTTTTTCAGTTTTGAATCAATTTAACCTTCGTGATAAAAAACAAGAAATATAAGCAAGAAAAGTTGCCTAACTGAATGGGGATTAATGGCACATGTGAATAATCAATAGAAAAGGTTTTGTTAATAAGGAACCTTTCCATCATAGCTGTATCAAATGATACTCTGATGCCCTGTAACTGTTTAGGACAAGATGCTTCAGAATTTCTGTTAAATGGGAAAAAATATAATAGTTCCTATGAATCGACGTTTATTAAGTGGACCAGTAATTATGAAAGATATTGCATTGTCATATGAGGCCTTTACATAAAAAATGCAAAATGTACTTGAAACTGGAGGAACTTTAATGTAATACCATTTTCCAAATCACTCCTTTATAATTTAGTGAGCAGAATTACTGAATTTTGAGATTATCTTAAATTAAATTATTTTATGAAAAAAGGCTAGAATAATAGTGCAATGAACTTTTAAATATTAATACATTTTTCAAGATTGTGTGTTGATGATTTAACATGCTGTTCCTAAATTATCACTATTAAATTGCTCATGAAAATGAATAATATAAAAACAGCGCATAACCTTTCTGTTTGGAACCAATCTATTGCCATTTGCTTAATATAAACAGTTTTTGTAGGTTTTCTACAATAATATTACAATAATTTCTACCTTATTATATTAAGGAAATTTCTTTTTTCAACAGGTAAAATTAACAACAAAGTATAAGCAGATTAGGATCTCGTCATTTGTTTTATATCAACTCACATATCCACGTTCCAATATCTTGTTTTTGTAAATGGGGAATTGCATTAGAGTTAAAAAGGGATAATTAATTTATACACTAACACAATAGGATAAGAATAGTTCATGAAGTCAGCCATAAAATGTATTCATTCCAAAAGGAATCAGAGACTATGAAAGTAGGAAAAAACTTGTCTAAAATAATCAACAATAGATTTAATCTTGAAATATTTTTTATCCACATTTACGTGCCTATGATAGTGCAATGCTAAACGGTGAAATGTAAGAACTGCTTGAAGAAGCAGGGACGATCCAAAATGAATTAAATGGAAACAGGGAGAAAGTATCATCACAGAAAGGAATCATATTTCCGAATACGTCTTAAAAGAATTGCTTAATCAATAACGCATAACGCAAAATCAATTTTATTTTGGCACTCTCAAACCAGAGAAGGAATTTTCAAAGCCGCTTGTTATCCCTCTTCTTCGCTAGATAGTAAGGACACTTATAGGTTCGCCTGTAACTAATACAGGAGGGAGGGTAGATTGCAGCCCATAATTGAAATTTATCTTTTCAAAATAGTAAAAATATATTTTCCCATTCATAAATGACATCAGAGGAGTTAACACAAGTTACTTTTACAATTACACATTCAAAGTACTTTCACTACCCCCCCCCCTCGATTGAAATGCTGTATAAAGCCATGGTGCGGAGAAAGAAACGGGACACAAACACTTGGGTGGACGTGGCAGGGTTTGTGGGTATACGGGCACAAGAGAAATGTAGGTCTTTAATACCAGTTGAAAATTCAAAGCCATAAATGAAAAGTGAATTGGACCTACTGTGTGTGAGTCTATGATTCGGGGAATGTGATGGCTCACTTGAAATATGAACTTGAATCATCTGGCGGAATTCTAGGCGGAAATAAAGGCTTAAGAGGTGGAAGAAGAGAAAGATGACTTCATAGGTGAGATGAGAGAGGTATTCAATGCAGAAACATCGAGTTCTTTGTATGCCGATGCTGTAATCAAGGCGTTGAAGATAAAAGAAAGACACAGTTGAGCCTTTAGGAGGAATTCAAGTACTTGGTAGCAGATTTAAAAAAAAAAATCTGAGATATGATTCTGCGTGTAAGATTGCCAGTGTTGGAAACGTAACTCAACGTATGTGAAGAATCTATAATAAATGTGAAGACCCTTTCCTGACTGTACGAAATTTATATCTGTAGTATGTCGAAAATATCGATAACTAAATTTTCAAGTATTCTTGATAATCAAAAGGCTGTGAATCCTGGGTATTATGTGCGGAAATGTGATCAAATCATATGAAACATAATTCATAAAAATATGTTAAATCATATATTAAGTGGGGCCTGTAATATAAGAGACCGATATTACACCACCGGTTGTGGAATATTGAAGGTCACATGGAATTCGATATAAAATCTTTAGCATTATCGGGAGAGTTCTTCATAAGCGCTTGTTTCATTGTATTGTTCTTAAATGCTATATTAATTCCAAAGTTCTTAACTAGATGGGGAATGCCTTAGAAACTATTTCTATATGGTGGTGCACAAACAAGTTTTTATGCTTAAGTTTATTTTTTGTTACGATCATTTTTTTCCTTTTAGTGCATTGTTTGATATAGGAATAGGGTATTTTTAAATTTTTGCCTGCTTTCCTAATTATATCTATATCATCGTCAGTGTATTCGGGGCCACTTATACGTAATGCTCTTGAGTTTAAATAAGCTAAACGCTCACGTGTTAGTAACAAATAACTTATGATCCAGAGTCACAGTATCTCCAGTCAATCAGTCGGTACCTGCATAACAAATCCTTTATCTTACCTTATTCTGAATCCCAGCTATAGATATAAGATAACGCTAATATAGTGAGATAATATATAGCGACAACCATCAAGACCAAAACGAATGACTATCATATTTCTATGAGTGTCGAATATTGGATCGAAAGAACAAGATCCATCAAACAAGGTAACGAGGCAATCGAAAAGCCTAGAGACGGAAGCCGAGCTTCGCATAATGGATCAAATTCAAAAAGAAGGTGAACCGTAGAAAAACTCCAGCAAGCAGTGTCATAACTAAAGGGGGACGGGGAATGGGGGCCCCCGTCCCCCTAGGCGCAACTGGCATCTTTTGAGTAGATCTAGTCTAACATAACTAGATTTTCTAGCGAATTCGCTTCTAACAAAACTCGCAGAGTTCTGTTGTAAATCTGCTGTGTTGTTTTTGTTTTAGCTTTATGAGATTGAATAAATGATTGAGATGTTAAGGCTCAAAACGTGAGTTTAATTTTCATTACATTAATACTTTTTAGCACAGGATTGGAGCGTCCCTTTCATAGTCCGCCCCCGGCGCAACTAACGCTAATTACGCCAGTGTCAGCAAGATCATGAGTCAAGTAATCAAAGGGACTGATCTCTGGGATACGGGGATTCAACCCAGCTATACTGAATGGATATATTTCAGTAAAACGTATTTATTCTAATGCGAGAAAGCTGGTGTCTGTTTCTTGTAAAGAAACCAGAAAGTATGAGAAAAGAGCGAAAAGACGAAAGGGGAGATGAAGGACGACTATAGGAAAATTCGAATATATTTTAATGCCAAAAAACATGTGCTTTGTTATGAGTGGTCCACTGAAGAAAGCAAACAAAACAAAACAAATTTTGAACCGTAAACATGATAATTTCTAAAACATTCAAACAAAAGCGACTTTCAATTCATACATAATCACGAGTTATTGAACTGAGTCAGTTATCAAGGACCTATCCCTCAATGAAATCAACTATAAAAGCGAGGTAGAATATGACTAACTCGTTATTTCGGCGATAAGATGCATAAGATGGTTGTTAACAATAAAGATAAGATGGTTGTTAACACTAAAGATTACCTGTTAAACAGAGATTAGGGAAACCGTTGCCTATCACAAGCAAATGCGATGCTGATACACAGAGGTTAATTCGACTAACTGCGGGGAAATGTTTCTATCGGTAACGGATTCATTCATTTCTTAATAAAATAGTTAACATGTTAACATGCAACTGAGCACATTGAATTTCACTTTTTATAGACTTTCACATATAATTTCTATGGGAACTGGCCAACGAATCACTCATTATGATTGAGCTTATTCTGGCGACAGCAGAAACCAGCTTATTGCGCTGAGCGTCAAGTCCTGAGGAAGAGATCAAATCAACTGGAACATATTAGGCTTATCTGATTTTGCCTTCAGGGAAGACCGTATCTGATGTCATTTCGTAGCTCATTGTGTACACAACTGAAATGTTTTAGCTACGAAACATGACAAGTAATAGAGAAGAAAACGACCCCTGTTGAATATTAACCGAAAACGCAAGAGAGAGAGAGAGAGAGAGAGAGAGAGAGAGAGAGAGAGAGAGAGAGAGAGAGTATGT
>NC_061110.1:32734667-32737167 GCF_015104395.2 Macrobrachium nipponense | reverse complement strand
GAGGGTAAAGTGAATTTATATCATAATGGGAATTAGTTACACGTGGTTGCAAGTGTAGACAGTTACTGACTGCGGTCCTATGAAGACATGAGTATATAAGTTTATTTTCTCTTTTTTTTCTTTTTATTGGTGGTAATTTACTCAAAAGTATATTTCATTTTGATGTCCCTCGGGATTTGGTGGACATTAGTTGTTTTGTGGTGTTAAAGTACATTAGAAAAGTACTGTAAGTTTGGTTTTTGTGCTTGGGATGAGAGAGAGAGAGAGAGAGAGAGAGAGAGAGAGAGAGAGAGAGAGAGAGAGAGAGAGAAGAATTTTAGTTCGACATAAGTTTTCTTCCTCAAACTATCTTCTTCCCATTTTTTATATAACAATGTGACCTTGTACTAGTTAAATCAGCTGATTAACCTTGAACCTGAGAAGCGGCTAGTTGTATATAGCAGTTTATTGGATTGGTGCATGTTTATCATATCTTTTATTGGTGGATGATTTATTATTACTTTTGGGTTGGGGGTTTGTGTGTGCATAAATATATCAATGTTACTGAGGTCGGGGTGAATCCTAAAGTATTAGAGTTTTCATAAAGAAAGCAAAATGGCTGATGCAAGTGGAAACCAGACTCTGGTGCACAAAATAACAAATATAAGTGTGGAGGTTAGCCCGTTTCGAGGATTTTTTAGATGGCGTTCTTTCCCAGCCAGTGCAAATTTTTATTGAGGGGGTGAATAACTGTTCAAATGCCAAGGGAATTAAGGATGATACAGAGGCGTTCACAGAGGCAAAAGCCTTGTTAGATTTCAATAAAGATTTATCTTGTAGGTGTAGGAGTTTTCAGTACACAAAATGTCGGTCATGGACCGAATTACAAGCATTTTTAAAAGCGGCTTATGGCTCAAAGGAACACGGTGATATGGTAAGAGATTTAAGAGGGCTGTACAAAATTCGGAAAGGCATAACAAGCCTTTTTGAGCATAGCTCAAAACATTTTGACTCAGCGGGAGAATGGATACAGAAACTGAAAAATTCCAAATGGGTAAATGGGAATAATGTCTCTCTCGACAATTAACACAAATTGATACATTTCACAATGCTATTATACGACGTACCAGACGCAATAGTGGACAGTTTTGATGAAAAGATTGGACCTACATCAGATGAAAAACTAATTTATGCCCAAATTCTGAAACACATGTCCAAATGTCCCACGGTGGATAGTACAATTTTTAACGGGACCGGTCCAAGAAATACAATGTAAAGAGACAGAATTTCCTTCTCCCCGTTTGTGAGCAAAAGTGGAATATAATAGATGATCGATCGATCAAAGGCAACAGCAGTTGTGTTGCTACAATTGTAATAAACAAGGGCACACAAAGAAAGTATGTAGAGTCAAATATTGTGGACTGTGTAAAAGTGTGGATCACTGTTGGCAAGTTTGTCCACCTCAGATACGGAGAGATGCGAGACCTACATCTAAGAAAGTCGGAAGTTACAATACGAGAACTTCCCAGGTAGGTCACTTAAGAGGGCAAAAGGATCGGCGAAATTTTTGGAAAGCTGATCAACAAAAATGGTACAGATGATTTGTACGTACCATTGTGGTCTCGTGAGGGACGCCCCAAAGACCAGGAGTATAGGATATTGAACAGTGGAGGATGTGGATATCCCGGCATTCATGCGTTCAGTAATGCACAATCAGCATACTACTGATTTCCAGGTATTTGTGTGTGACACGCTATATCAAGACGTATACGCAAGCGTGTCTGAATGTTTCATTTTTCAGTATAATGTTTTGGTGATAAAAACTAGATTTTAACCGAGTTTAGGATACGCCCATGTGTACAAAGAGAGATAGAGAAAGAGCATAAGTGGTAAAAGGAGTATTTTTGCCGCAGAGCGCTCAACAAGAAAAGTGCCACTTTGTGCAGTCAGCACGAAGAGCCATTCCCCATTCCAAAAAGTTTTAGTGGGCCTGTTGTTGGGAAATACGCGAAATTATATCTTTGAGAATTCAAAATTACTCTTAAATTTCTTAGTTAAAAAAAGAGAATAACTATTGAAAAAATATAAGATGCGGAGATTAGATACTTAATAATAAATGCATTCTATCATGATAGATATGTTTGAACTCAAATAAAAAGGTATGGGAAGGCAGCGGCATCATATGTAGACGCAAAAATGTCACGTGAAACAACGAAATACAAAATGAAGTTTTAATGTTACAATAAAAACCATAACTGAAAGACAACGGAAATATTCTAGTTAAAACGCAAGAAACTTCACTGTGACACGAATGAAATATAGCATTTGTCTTTGTATCAGAACTACGCAGTAACAGAAACGAGAATGATAAATACATATCTCGTTGGGATGTCTGAAAATAATTTAAGAACGTCACACATTTCCCAACCAAATATCCCAAGATTCAGCCAGCCATGATTGCAATATATATTACATGATCAATATGCAATTTTTTTACCGAGCGACCATCAAGAAACGAGAG
>NC_061110.1:32709757-32734167 GCF_015104395.2 Macrobrachium nipponense | reverse complement strand
TCTCGCTAACAGTAGACATCCTAATATAAAATTCAGTATTGAAGTTGAGCAGGATAATAAGTTATCCTTTTTAGATGTTTCAGTCTCACGAGAATCAGATTGTTTTAACACAAGTATTTGGAGGAAACCTACATTCACGGGTTTAGGATCCAACTTCTATAGTAGCTGTTTTTTTAACTTTAAATTAAATGCTTAATCTACTCTTTCATATAGAGCCTTCCATTTATCCTCGAATTGGCATACCTTTAATAAGGAAATTAAATTTTTACACGAGTTTTTTACCTACAACTTTTTTCCATCTAACCTATTTTTTCAGTATGTGCGGAAAATTTTAAACAACCATTTCATGCCAAAGTACATATTCCAACCGTTCCCAAACTTCAAATCTATGCCAGTGTTCCATTTCTGCATGATAAAAGATTTAACCAAAAGCTTTCCTCACATTAGTTCAAGATATTATGGATCAGTCAAAATTAATCTCATTCCAAAAAATCCTCTGAAGATTGTATCTTATTCAACACTAAAGACCGTTTGGGGGTTTAGGCGAACTTTTGACGTCTGGGGGGGGGGGGTGATAAATAAGTACGATTATCCTCGGTGTTCTCGAGGAACTTACGTGGGCTGCACCCAAAGACTTCTCAAGGTACGCGCCGACTCTCACAGAAACGTTAGCTATCGAACGGGCAATAAATTGAGTAATCCCGAATTTTCGAACATAAGAGAAAATGCCAAAAAATGTGGTAGCAACATTGAATACAATCAATTTAAAATCATAACAATGCCCTCTTCCGAACTACCACTATCAATTCTAGAATCTCTAACCATCAAACAGACAGTACCATTGTTGAATGCCGAAAACTCTTCCCCCCCTCTCTACCTGTGGTAACAGTCTTCTTTGCTTTTCACCTACCTTTATTCCATTTCCCCTTCCTCTCCTTTCTATATAGTTTGGTACCTCCTGCACGATGAATGCATCCTGATGTAAATTGGTTTTAACAGTATTTTGTATAATTTGTTTGTTTTTACAATTTACAAGATTTATTCTATTATCTACAGCCTGGAAAATGAGACTTGTTTGTACTTGAAAACGTCGGCGCCAATGAAGATGTTTTTACGTACCAGCCTGTTTCCGTTTATATATATATATATATATATATAAGGATATATATATATATAATATATATATATATATATATATATATATATATATATATATAATTCAAATATTGGGCAAGACTGTGTCCCAATCGTGAGGGAGAGAAATTTTATGAGGGAATAATGGAAAATGGAGCACTTATGACTTACCTTAGATAATTGTAAAAGGTTGTAAAAGGAAGGGTCAAGGTCGCCAGGAATACCCAGCTGATTAATTTACATTACATTTATTTACAAGGTAACGTTGAATGGCCTGAGGTAAAGGCAAGACAACTTGGCCAACGTGGTCAGAGCGCCGTATCCTGCTTGGAACACTCTTGTCATGCCCAAGATGAAAACCTGGCCAAACTCAAATACTAATTCAATGCTGGTTTCCAAAATTGATGGTCTCTAGCGGTAAGGAAGCACCTTGCGTGCGAGGAAGACAGCACGTGACTCAGCAAAATCTGGAAATTGGTCCAGATTAAACACAATCATAAAATAAGGACTTCTTGCACAATATTACACGACTGGGGAAGGAACTATAGTGCTTAAACATGAGCTATTCAATGAACGAATTTGTCTGGGGATGATCACAAAAGGTGGCATGCAGCCACAAGGCAGGAGAGGAACAAAGGATTTTCATTTGAGAATTAAGGAGTTTGTAATGAAAAATGTGGAACAGTTTACTTGACTCGGAGGAAAAAGAACTGGCAATATGACTGTAACTCAAGACAATACCTGGATGCCTTGTGTAGTGGACCTTTGGAGAATATGGTGTTGGCTTTGTCCGAGGTCAGGGCGTGCCAGTTAGCCCCTTTGTATGCCTATAGGCAGGCTGGCTTAGAGGTCTGTCCTGGGTCAAGGACTAAGCTGGACTGAGGCGGTCGTCGGGCGTGAAACTTGGGTGTTGGGGCAGCTTCTCCCCCCTGTTGGCAGGTCATCCTGGGAACAGAACATACGGCCAGCGGAAAGTTCACAGGATAAAAGATCTTAATAGTAAGCAGAAGTACCTAGCTAGCTACACACTTCCTTTTGGGATACGTCCCGAAGGGCTTAAAGAAAGTCCTTTATTCTCCCCCACACTAACAGAAATGATTGATCTGGGCCTTCTTTGTTTTTCTTTTTCCCGCCTACAGTCAGCTGATGTTAGGGGTAAAAGGGCTGCTCTTCTAGCAACTGAATTAAAAAATTATTAACTTATAGCGGGAAGACAAGGGATCAATATCCGTAAATATATATATTATATAATATATATATATATATATATATATATATATATATATATATATATATATATACTTATATATATATATGGATATATATATTGTGAGTGTGCGTCATTTCAGCCTTCAAAAGTCCTTTGTTGGATGTAGGCCTTCCCCAGGTTCCTCCACAGATTTCTATCCTCGGCTGCTCTGTGCCACTGTCGTTTCATGTTGGTCTAAGACTCTAAGTCATCTCGCCGGCGGTTTCTTGTGTATCCTCGGGGCGTCCAGAAGGTTGTTCGTGATGTCCATCTGTTGTCTGTCATCCTGGCAATGTGCCCCACCCACCCAGTTCCACTCGAGCGTACTGATAGTGTCAAGGATATCCTTTACTTTAGTTTTTTGACGTATCCATTTAGCTGTTTTTTCTATCCTTCAAATCAGACTAGCATTCTTCTTATGTGCCCTATGTATTGTTCGTAATCTAAAAGAGAGTTTTTTTGTTGAGTTCCAATATTCGTCCCCATAGGTGACAGTGACTGATCATCAACTTCCTTTTTTAAGATAATAGGAATCTTTTCTTATTTGTGAACCACTGTACTGGCTCTTCCAAAACGCCTGCCAATCGAGGGTTATTCTTACTTTTATTCGCTCTCTTTGGAGGCTTACAAGTAGAGAGATTTCGTTGTCCAAGGTAGATGTAGTGGTCCACTTTCTCAATTTGATGATTTTCAATTTCAAGTATGACATCTGCATTTCCAGTGTATTTATTGATCATGACTGTAGCCTCCTTACGGAAGTTCAAAATCAGGTGACTTTAGGGGAGGTATCCTCCATCTATCTTATTCGTTTTTGTTGGCCGCCAGTTGAGGAGTCGGAAAGCTCTCTCCAGGCAGGCATGAAAATGTTTGGGTGAGCTTGTGTCACAATGTCTGACCCTCTCCTGGAGTTGGAATGCTTCTGAGTCCTTGCGGAGGCGAATAAACAATGTTGCATGGTCGTAGATGTATGGAGGACATTGATGTAAAACTGATTCAACTCCCTGTTCTTCAGTGTTCGACATTACCATCCTCAGTTTCGAGCGAGTCAAAGGTTTGGTGTAATACACGTATTACTACTAGTGGGATTGTATATTCGTTGTTTTCTCAGTGATCTGGTTTATTGTTTGTAGTTGGTCAATTGTGAGTAGACTCTGCTAAAAGCCTGCTTGTTCCCTTGGCTCATTTTCATCATTCGATTATTGGAAACTCTGTGATGATCTTATAAATGATATTAAGGAGGCTGATTGGTCGTTGGTTGCTCATGTCCCTGGTGTCGCCTTTTTTGTAGAATAGAATGAGAATGGCTTTATTCCACTCTTCTATATACGTATATATATATATATATATATATATATATATATATATATATATATAGTTATCTATATATATATATATGATATATATATATATATATATATATATATATATCAGCACACACACACACACACACACACACACACACACACACACACATATATATATATATATATATATATATATATATATATATATATATATATAATATATATATAATATATATATATTAATTAAATATTTCACTTTGTGGTTTTTGTTGAGAATCGAAAGATTTCATAAGGGAAAGTCTACATAGGATATTAATGTTTTATTCATAGAATGTCCCAGAGATGTTATCATTCCAAAAAAATCAATAAAATGGGAGAACAAGATGGTTATACTAAATATTTCCAATCGTGGGTACTTTTGTAACTAAAGTAAAAATAGTATTACGCTTTTCTTAGCACTTTCCCATCATGAATCTCTAGCAGATAGAGAGAGAGAGGGAGAGAGAGAGAGAGAGAGAGAGAAAGAGGAGAGAGAGGAGAGAGAGAGATTTTTAGCTTGGTGATAGCGAGAGAGAGAGAGAGTCACCTATACTTACTATTTGACTAATTTGATCGATTGACAAGAGTGTTGTTTTTCTTTTATGTGATCCTGTTCATACTTACTATACATAGTTCATGAAATTCATCGCCAGTCACGAATACAGTTTATTTAATGTACAAAACAAAAAATAAAAATAAATGAATAAAATAATAAAATAGTAGTAACAATATAAAGACAACCCTCCCAGAATGTTTGGGACAGACAACCAATAATGGTTTAGCTCTTGCATATCAACCACTTAGCTTCGAAAGTAAACAGTCGTAGCATTAAGCTATTTAATGGAATATTAAACGTGTAAATGATTATCTAGTCATAAATGAATACTAGATATCAAGGGGAAATTAGTAAGAGATTGTGCACAACAGTGATTACACTTCGGTTTTGTTCGTGAAGGGAAGTCGGTTCATTCCTTGTGAAATAAGTTATTAATTCATCTCTCTCTCTCTCTCTCTCTCTCTCTCTCTCTCTCTCTCTCTCTCTCTCTCCTCTTCTCTTCTCCATGTTTTAGTCCCAGTGAGTTGAAGCACACTACACAAACCCTTTCTCACATGCGTTCTCGTATTTCTTAGACGTCAGGGGCTTCCTTCCTATCCTTTTTCTGGCGCCACATCAAAATGGAGAAGCCATGTTCCAATGACGTCTTTCGTTTCTTGATGGTTACTCGGTAAAAAAAATAGCATGTTGATGATGCAATATATATTGCAATCATGACTGGCTGAATCTTGGGATTTTTGGTTGGGAAATGTGTGACGTTCTTAAATTATTTTCAGACATCCCAACGAGATATGTATTTATCATTCTCGATTCTGTTACTGCGTAGTTCTGATACAAAGACAAATGCTATATTTCATTCGTGTCACAGTGAAGTTTCTTGCGTTTTAACTAGAATATTTACGTTGTCTTTCAGTTATAAGAATTTAGGAATGGTTTTTATTGTAACATTAAAACTTTATTTTGTATATCGTTGTTTTACGTGACACTTTTGCATCTACATATGTTGCCGCTGCCTTCCAATATCTTTTTATTCAAGTTCAAACATGTCGATCATGATAGAATGTATTTATATTATTAATGATCTAATCTTCGCATCTCATATTTTTTTCAATAGTTATTCTCTTTTTTTTTAACTAAGAAATTTAAGGGTTATTTTGAATTCTCAAAGATATAATTTCGCGTATTTCCCACCAACATGCCCACTAAAACTTTTTGGAATGGGGAATGGCGCTTCGTGATGACTGAGCAAAGTGGCACTTTTCTTGTTGAGCGCGCTGAGGCAAAAATACTCCTTTTACCTCTTATGCTCTTTCTCTATCTCTCTTTGTACATATAAGCTTATCCTAAACTCGGTTAAAATCTAGTTTTTATCACCAAAACTTTACATTGAAAAATGAAACATTCAGACACGCTTGCGTCTACGTCTTGATATAGCGTGCACACACACACGTTTATATATATATATATATATATATATATATATATATATATATATATATATATATATATATATATATATGTATATATAATTTATATAATATATATAGTTAATGGTAACAGACGAAAGCGGTGAATATGATGCTGAAATGCTATGTAATGAATCATTACAATGATGAATTAAAGCATATAGCTGGCAATTTGTTTATCTGATCCATTTATTGTCTAAAATGTCTTGAAATAGCCAAACATACATACACACACACACACACACACAGATGTATATATATGTGTGTGTGTGTCCAAGGTAGTAAGTAATATGATGCAGAAAAATGTTGTGTAATGAATTCTTAGGATGATGAATTAAAGCATATTGCTGGCAGCTTTTTTGGTCTGTATTTTATTGTCTAAAATGTCTTGAAATACACACACACACACACACACACACACACTCACACACACACACACACACACACACACACACACACACACACACATATATATATAGAATATATATATATATATATATATATATATATATATCTATCTATATGTATATATATATATATTTATATAGTATACATATATATATATATATATATATATATATATATATATATATATATATATATATATGTATATATATATATATATATTATATATAGATATATATATATATATATATATATATATATATATATATATATATATATATATATATATATAATATAATATATATTATACATATATATATATATATATATATATATTTATATATGTGTGTGTGTGTCTATGTGTGTGTGTATTTCAAGACATTTTAGACAATAATATACAGATAAAAAAGCTGCCAGCTATATGCTTTAAATCATTACATAACATTTCAGCATCATATTACTACTTTCGTCTGTTACCATAACTAGGAAATGAGGACATCCGCTAAAGAAGCAAATGAAATTCACCAGCCCTGTGGCCTTTAGATTCCCTCAATCCTTCTCAGTTCCCGCAGACTACCTCAGGGGGCCAAGGTTCTGAGGGGAAAATTCGTTTAAAATATATATTTTTATGTTATGTTCTATTCTGATGATTTTTTTTTTTTTTCTTGAAATTTTCGGTAGATAATTTTGTAGAATCATTGGGAATAATGTGTACCTTAGTCTTGTGCTTGCACAGGTGTGTAATAGAAGTACACTGTTTAGTCTAGTATGGCTATATTAAGGCTACGTTCCTTAGGGTTATAGTGTCCTGTTTTCATTTTGTATTTGAGCTGCCATATTATAATGATTAGTAAGTATTCCTGCTCTCCTAACTACATTCATTGTTTCCACTACTGTAGTTTACTGTTCGAATAAGGGTTTTAATGATTGATTTTGTCAGTTGATATATGCGTTCAACCTTATTTATTTTGGCTTTTCTTTCTAATCTAGCTTTTATGCACCTCCATTTTACTCCTAACTTTGGCAATCTTGTTGCTAATTGAGCTGAACATAGAATTAAGGCCAAATGCCAAGCTCTGTGACCTTTGAGGTCATTCAGCGCTGTAACGGAAATTGATAGCAAACGGTTTGAAAAGTGAAGCAGGAGGTAAACCTCAAAGCAGTTGCAATGTGAATCAATTGTTAGGAGAGGGTGGAAAGCTGGAAGAAAAAGAATATGAAAGGAGTTAAAGTAAAAGGAATGAAAGTGGTTTCAGCTAGGTAGCCAAGGCATGGTGCAAAGAACCTTCAGTACCCTGCTTGAGGTGCAGTAACAGCACTAACCCCTCCCACCCCTTATGGGGTGTATTGTTACTAAGGTCAAGGAAGATCTGCATAACATCTACGGAAAACCAACACTATATTTTTTCATAGCCCATTATAGTTCGATAGCAATATGCATAACGCTGGTTGTAGGGGTACTGCTTTGCTTCTTTCCTCATATTTTTTTATCCAGATTGACGTGCATATCCGACTTGTGCTTAATGATTCTGCAAGGAGCCTTCCTGTTTTCACGTCGTGGGCCGAAGATCAAAAGAATAATTTCAGTCACCAGTAGCTCTTGAACATTTCGGTGTATCGTATTTTATCGTCGATTCCTTTTAAGAATTATTAGCAGTTCAAATGCTGCGCTGAACGTATCGTTTAAATTTCATTAAATTCTTATAACACACTTATACCAATCTATCTGTTTTGGAGGCCATAACTAGCATAGAGTTTAGTACTCGATGAGTGTAACGTTTCTTTATAAAGCTGACTGATTTACTGGCGAAAGATTCTCTTTCAAGGTATTCAGCGAACTGCTGGTGGTAAAAACACTATATCAGCAATTGCCGATGTAATTGCTTTTATCTATTTTAACCCACCGGGTAAAAAGTCTGAAACCGTATAACTGGGAAGAATTTAAGACGAGGAATTTACATACTAGTCTTCAAATAACACCATAACAACTTCATAAATCGTCTAATTTCTTCTTCTTCAATTGCCCTTTTCTCACTATTTGAGTGGTGGTGTTTTTCCTAGGCCGTTAATCTATCATTTCGAAATACAAACTGACAACTTCATGCAATTTTCCTAGTTTAATGCCCGTTTGTGGAAATGTTTTTATTTTCGATGTGTGATGATAGGTTTTCTGACAATCAATCCTTTCATTTCATTTTTCATTATAGAAATAGGCAATTTCTTTAACTTTGTGGAGCTTCTCCGGTCTGTGATTACTAAAACTACCATACATACATAATACATACATGCATATATGTATGTGTTGGGTGTGTATGTGTAGGTATGTATAAATGAGTATGTGTGTTGTGAGTGTGGGTGTGTAATTGCTAACACATGCAAAACACGATGTAAAGGAAATGTCTTTTGATGTCTATATAGGTAAGAAAATATCCCCTTGGTATTTCTTTTTTTCCCCACTATCCAATATCGACGGCCCTGGAGAGAGTAAATGATGGATTACTTGTCAGCGAGAATTTGCCATCACTCAGAGTGAGAGACAGGAATAAAAAGAAAATATTTTTTCTCAGGACGTCTGAAAGTAATTTGTTTGTATTTTTTCTCAAATTTTATTACAATTTTTTACAGTAGCTTTTCTTTTGTTTCCTTATTTTGATATGTGAGATACCAGGGGTACGGGTTAAATTAACTAAATTAAAGAAGAAAGAGAGGTGGAAAGATGAGAGGTAGAAAGAAAGAAGTGGTTACTATATGAACACGTGCCTTTTTATTTCTTATTATGTTTACTCATATATTTTTAATCTGCCTCGACATTATAAAGTTACAGTTTAGTTAGTGTACTGTAGTGTTTACTTCATTAGATTTATCATGCTAAACTTAGCACAGTTTAGTATGCAAGGTTCTACTGGGTTCTAGTTCCTTTATCATTCTCAGTCTCTCCTCCGAAGGAAAAAGTTATAATTCTTTCTTCAGTTTCAGTAAAACCTGAGGTCTATCGTATTCCTCCCATATACAATGTGCGATTTTTGTTCATTATCTTGACAGTCTTCAAAGCCACGCGCTAGATTAAATACAATGGTGTGAAGATTTATGCATATATCTGTTCTGTATATAAATAATAATTAAATGATGTGGTTGAATCACTTTCTTTTTGATGCCGTGTATTTGACAGCTCTTTAAACGCGTCAGTTAAGCAGTTATCTAGTAACTTTTCACTATTATAGAAATAAACAGAAAATGTATTATAATGTAGGACTCCAGGCAGCTGTCAATAAGTCTTATGTGAAAATATAATTAAGTGCATTAACATTATACACAATCGTTTTTGACTGGATGAACGCGTTCTTCGAAACTGAAGCAGTGGAAATCTATCTTAGTTCAAATACAGGTCACAGAAAACATTGTAGCTTTTTGACAGGAAAGATTTAATTGACTGTAGATACAGAAAATTAATTTACGAGCGTTTTGTAATAACAAATTTAAAATGCGCCCATCATTATCGACAGACTGTGAGAAGTTTGTAGAGAATGTTATTTAGTCTTACCACCGTATGTTTTTTTCTATTGTTATTTATATATATATATATATATATATATATATATATATATATATATATATATATATATATATATATATATATATATATATATTAAGAAAGCAGGACTTCCATCCGAAAAAAAAAATCTCTTCTTCCAAGCACATCACTTATTTTTACAAAGATCACCTCATGAATTTTCATTTCCCATTCTTTTCTTCGAGTTTCATACTTCCACTACTAATGACAAGAATCCAGTTACAAATGATGACTTAGGGAGAAAGAGCCCTCATGCGCACGGGTGTTGGTTAATTAAAGTAACAGGTTAACTCACATCTAATGCCTCTTTTCCTTTTGAATGATCTCTTCAATTTTCTACAAATTCTGTATCGACCTTGTCCAACTGAGTTATAAGGATTTAGAATAATATAGCTTGTATTGTGTAAGGAAGAAAAAGTATACTCCCTTCCTTGTTCCAAGGAAAGGCCTCTGAGAACTTTGCTGTATTTGAGAAAGTCAGGGACTTTTACTTTATTTCTTCAGAGGATCGACAAACAATAAAGAAAGTCCATACCAATGGTTAGACTTTAGCAGATCTCCTTTGCTAAATGGGATCTATAAGTCTATCCATGAGTCGGTGATATTACAGTAAACTCATGAATATATGTTCTTTAGAACATATATTATTGAATATATGTTCTTTAGAAAGCTATTTCTTTTCAAATAACTCCGGTGAACTCGGTTAAGCTAACTTCATTATATGTTTGTTTGTTTGTCCCTATGCTTGTTAAGAGCGCATCCAAACTATAGCAAAACTTGGCTTAAACTCGTCTCAGTAAACTTATTGCACCCACATCACTCACAGGTTGATTAGTGCTTAATTCTTTTATTAAATAGCCAGTGTTGGCTGACGATTGTTTCACCACTTACAGTTGTTGACTAGTTTTCAGCCTCTTTGAAAAAGTGTCCGTCGATAATTAAGACACGTTTTACTGTTGTCTGGACGCATCCCAACGGCCTAAGCAAACAGTTACCATTCAATTTGTCCAAAACATTCACTAAAGGTATGCCTTCTGATGTGGCGGTAATTAGTTTTAGGAAGCAAAGATGTTATATATAACTTTTGTATCTTTCAAATAGTAAAAGGTAAAGAAGAATTTAGCCTTAGCTAAAACTTTTAAATATACGAGAAAGATTTTTAATTTGGTATGCATATTCCATTAATACAGTTGGAAGTGTCCTCACTGGTATGTCATAGTGTTTGGTAAATTTATCAGAATTGCTAATCCTTTCCATGGAGTAATACTACTCTCCAAGTTGAATTTTTGTTAATTATCTTAAATAATCATAATCCTTAAGCTTCGGAAAAACTATATCTGTGTATGTTACACACACACACAGACTATAGAGTCCAAGAACTGAAAAATTAATGTATAAAGAGAAATAATTAGAGATGGTCAAAAACGGGAAACAAAATACCGACACCAACGATGTTTTTCTTCATTAAAATAGATTTAATGTTACATTGATTAAAGAAAATGAAGTAAAAAAAAAAAAAGTAAATAATAAAAAATAGATGCTTTGTGGGAGTCTATTTGGTGTTCATCGACCGTCAAGAGTTTCAGGCTGGTGGACTTCGATATGAAAAAAAAATAAGAGAAACATTCTTTCCATTTTTTGTTTTGCATCATAATGCGCTGCTATTTTGCATGCTATAACGTGGTAAGCTAAATTTCTATTCGAACTCTTCACTGAATTTTAATTAAGAATTCACTCTTCTACAGCAATGTACTATCTAAGCAAGAAAAAAAGAAGTGCATTGCTGTTGCATAACCATTGTAAGTTGTACTAGGGCCTTAGAATAATTCTGTTGATTTCATTATGCAGCGGCACTTTTATTATCTATTTTATTTGAATAAGAGGCGTCCAAGGAATATTTTGCGACGTGAGGCCACCTTAGTTTACCAGTACCTTTTGTTTTAAATTTAAACACGAACATCCGAAGTGATTTTCACGCGTGGAAATTTCAAGCGAGAATATAAACATATTCAACGTCGCAACTTCGTCCAATAAAGTATATATATATATATATATATATATATATATATATATATATATATATATAATATATATATATATTATATATATATATATATATTATATATATATATATGCGTGTGTGTGTGTGTGCGTGAGTGTGTGTGTGTAATATATATATATATATTCTATAGTATAATATCTATATAATATATATATATATATATATATATATATATACTAGTATATATATATATATATATATATATCATATTATACAATATATATAACTGTAAACGCAAAAAAATTAAATTGTTCGTTGTAGAATAAGGGGAGGGCAAAAAAGATATATTAGACGCCAACACCTGGAAGGAATGCCTTACATAGCAAATGTATGCTACTGTTTCTTTATCCATGCAGGAGTTTTTTTTGTTTTTTTTTTTTTTTTTTTTTTTTTTTTTTTTTTTTTTTAACACATTCTGTGAATAAGAACCAGACGTTTCTGCCATGACCTACATTTTGACGTCATAAAATCGGTTGACAGAAAATAAATCTTGGGATACTGAGAATTCCATAGCTTATGCTCTCATAACACATCCAGCCAATTCGTAAAATCTTAAATTATTTTCAAAGTGTGTTATGATTCTTATTTAAATAGAGAAATGGTGAGGAGAATTATATATTGGGTCATTGTTCTCACCTTATTTGACTCGCTTGACTCTTCCATAAGTATATATTATTTATAATTTCACAGCAAACGGTGATTTCTATTAAGAAGATTTTTATAATTCTTTTATGGTTTACGTTTTCGTTGGTTTCCCAGATTTCTTAAATTTTATAAAAACATTCAAGATATTCACACGCAGTTTTAAAAAATAAACATTGTTGCAATTTGGATTACATTTGTTTGTTCCTTTGAAGCTGTGAAATTTTTATTCTGTTTGATGGGA
Source organism: Macrobrachium nipponense (assembly GCF_015104395.2). NCBI lineage: Eukaryota > Metazoa > Arthropoda > Malacostraca > Decapoda > Palaemonidae > Macrobrachium > Macrobrachium nipponense. Next base: position 32,721,495 of record NC_061110.1, on the reverse strand, counting down.
CATTGTTGTTTTGTAAAGGGAATATCCATTGGGTTTCCTAAATCCTTGGTAAGCCAGAATCTGTGTAATGTAGGATCATGTTTCATGGTGGGGATATTATCAGTACAGGCAAGTCCTTGGACAGCTTAGACTGGATAACGTAACCAGTGAGGAGAGTATTGCTCTTGCTTGTCATGTGAAAGCGATTTTGCAATTCCTTGATCATAGGATTCAGCTGAATATGCTTCACAGAAGTATCTCAGAGACTTATTTACAAAATTTTAAAAAATCAAACTCCATCATTGCAAGGTTTCAGAAAAGGCATTTTGTGGTGTTTCTTAATAAAATTAACTTATTATTTCGTTTGTGTTTGGATTTGTGTCTTCTCGCAGGGTAAAAAAAAATATTGCTAGTGTGTTTTTTCCAGGCTTGATGGAAAGATGACAGTATCAGAACTACTTCTGATAATTCTTCTTGTTGCACGAGCCTCATGGCAAAATGTCTCCCCAAACTTAATTATACCATGGCAATTCTTTATATTTCCAACAATCAAGCCCACTTCCAATCATATTTCCATGAAACCCTCTCAGCTATTACTGTGTATAGGGACATCGTGCCTATCAAAATAGTTATGAGTTTCTCTGTCACAAGCTTTTGCATTTAAATCTAGCTCAACCACTCATTCATGTTCCATATACCCATCAGGGTACTGAGTCAGGCTTCCTCTAATACACTGTATTATGCTAAATCTGTTCTAAACTTGGTTCTGACACTCATTCACACACTGTTACAATTTCTCTTTGCTACACTCATATTACAGTCCTCAAACCAACATATGTGATACCACAAGTGTTACATCAGCTTTACATCTACACATTCAAGATACCCTGGTCACAACACTTTTCCTTTCTCTCGATGTTCAATTCTCGTTTCTGCAGCTTCTACGCACATTCTAAGACCCCATACATCTTTTCTGTGTTTGGCAAACGAAATAAAAGCGTACCAGGCTTCATACTATATCACCCCTGGCATAATATGAATTTAACACTATGCAAATCTGACTTATACACTTTTTTTATAAGTTTTTATATCCCATGGATTTCTTTAAAAGGTTCTAAATAGTACGATAGACAACTGAAAAAAAGAAAAACTAAAAATGGATTATGGTATGGAAACGTACTCAACAGGGAAAGCACCGATAAGAATTCTCTCTCTCTCTCTCTCTGCCTCTCCTCTCTCTCTCTCTCTCCTCTCTCTCTCTCTCGTCTTCTCCTTCCCTGTCTCTCCTCTCTCTCTCTCTTTCGTCTTTTCAGTGGTGTGTTGTATGTTCCTTCCTCTTTCTTATTTATCTTTATCAATTCCCTTTCCCTAAAATCTATTCCGGCAACTTATCCCGTTACCAATCTAAAAAGATTTAAATCGATTGATTGCCTTAAACAAAGACTTTGCTCTTAATAGCATTTAATAATGCTTCTGTATTTCTAAGGTAAATAACGAATATGTACGATGGAGAGCAGGGGAAAGACAGGCTGGCAGGCACCAACACAGTGATAAAAGAGAGATAAAGAGAAAGAGAGAGCGAGAGTTGGTCGTAATAATCAAATGTAGCCAATAAAGTCAAACTCTCTCTCTCTCTCTCTCTCTCTCTCTCTTATATATATATATCTATATATATACTATATATATATATATATATATATATATATATATATATATATATGATATATATATATATGATATATATATATATATATATATATATATATATATATATATGTTTATATATTAATATATATATATATATATACTATATATATATATATATATATAAATACATTATACCATATATATATATATATATATATATATATATATATACTATATTATTATATATATATTAGTATATATATATATATATATATATATATTAAGTATAGTATGCCGGGTACTTTCTTTTTTGGAGTTTATTTGGCTAATTTTATTAGCCCAAGACTCAATTCGCGCTCGTCTTTTCTTTTTAGGGCCTATTTTCTTACTGTGTTGGGTATGTTTGTAGAGATATAAAGAAAAGAAAGAAGAGAGCGTAAGAGTTTTGGTCGTATAAGCAGGTAGCCATCTCTTTTCCTTTTTCTTTCTCCCTTCTCTTCTCGCTCTCTCTCTTGGCTTTATTTTTCATTATAAATATATATGAGATAGTAGAGAGACTTAATAAAGATATATATATAGATAGATATATATATTATATAATATATACCTATATATAGGATATATATATATATGATATTATATATGAAATAAAGGATATATACTATATATATATCATATATATATAAGATATAATATATATATATATCCCGATATATATATTATATATAATAAATATATTAAATACATTTATATATATATATATATATCTATATATATTATATATATATATCATATATATATATATATATATCATATATATTAGTATATTAGTATGCAGGGTAACTTTTGTCTTTTTTGAAGTTATTTGGCTAATTTTCATTAGCACGACCTCAGTTCTCGCGCTACTCTTTTTCTTTGGCCTTTATTTTATTTCTTACTGTGGTTGTGTCTGTCTGTAATCTGCGTCTGTACATTTTCGTACATAACTGCATTTACCTTAAGAACGCAGAAGAATTTATTATATGATGATATTAAAAACAGAGTATTTCTTCAAGTCAATCAACTTAAAATCTTTTCAGTTGGAATGGGGATGAGTTACCGGAATAGATCCGGAATAGATTTAGAAAACTTACACAAGACAATTTAAAAGCAGATCGTAAAACTAGTCAAGGCAAATTGGTATACAACAGATTTTCCTTATATTCAATTAATATATTGCGACTCTTTCTCTGGGACAAAAGCTGTGAACAAAGCGATGAGATCTGACGTTATGACAGAATCAGGAGAAATCCTTTGTCATTCAAAAGGTATGAATTTTCCAGTCACAACTCCGCTTTTCACGGACTGGTATTGACTACAACGTAATCAATTTCCACAACGTGAGAGGATATACTCGTGTGCAAAAGAGAAAAGGGAAAGAAGAGAGTTAAAAAGTTATATATATATATCTATATATATATATATATATATATATAATATATATATATATATATATATATATATATATATATATATATATATATATTCTATATAGCTATGTGTGTGGTGTGTGTGTGTGTGTGTGTGTGTGTGTGTATACTGTATACATATATCTATATATATATCTATATATATATATATATATATATATATATATATATATATATATATATATCCTATATATATATATATTCCTATATATATATATGCTGAGCGTCAAGTCCTCGAGGAAGAGATCAAATCAACTGGAACATATTAAGGCTTGTCTTGAACTTTACCTTTAGGGGAGACCGATCTAATGTCATTTCCAAGCTCATTGTGTACACAACTGAATGTTTTAGCTACCAAACATGACAAGTATTAGCTACCAAAGCATGACCATGGAGGATTCTGTCACTGAGTCAAGTCTCATCGCTTTTGTTCCCAAAGAAAAAGTCACAATTTGTTCATTGCATATACACAAAAATAATCTGTATATAAATTTTGCCTGTCATTTTTCTGCAATATACTCTTAAGTTATCCTGTGTAAGTTTACATATTCTCTCTCTCTCTCTCTCTCTCTCTCTCTCTCTCCCTCTCTCTCTCTCTCTCTCTTCTCTTCTCTATTACTTGTCACGTTTGGTAGCTAAATCATTTCAGTTGTGTACACAGTGAGCTACGAAATGACATCAGATACGGTCTCCCCAGAAGGTAAAGTCAGATAAGCCTAATATGTTCCAGTTGATTTGATCTCTTCCTCAGGACTTGACGCTCAGAACAATAAGCTGGTTTCTGCTGTCGCCAGAATAAGCTCAATCATAACAAGTGATTCGTTGGCCACTTCAAATAGAAATTATTATGTGAAAGTCTATAGAAAGTGAAATTCAATGTGGCTCAGTTGTATGTTAACTATTCTATTAAGAAATGAAAATGAATCCGTTACCTCTAAGCAACATTTCACCGCAGTTAGTCGAATTAACTTCTCTGTATTAGCATCGCATTTGCTTGTGACAGACAACGGTTTCTCTAATCTCTGTTTAACGTGTAATCTTTAGTATTAACAACCATCTTATGTATCTAATCGCCGAAATAATTAGTTAGTCGCACTCTACCTCGCCTTTATAGTTGATTTCATTGAGGGTTAGGTATTTGATAACTCAGTTCAATAACTTGGGATTATGTATGAACTGAAGGTCATTCTTGTTTGAATGTTTTAGAAATGTTTATGTTTACAGTTCAAAATTTGTTTTGTTTTGTTTGCTGTCACTTATAGCAAAGCACCTGGCATGCATTAAAATATTATTAAATTTTCGTATAGGGGTCGTCCTTCAATCTCCCCCTCTGCCTTTTTGCTCTTTTGTCTTCTAGTTTCTGGTTAGTTTACTAGAAACAGATACCAACTTTCATGCATTAGCATAAATAACGTTTTACTGAAATATTACCATTCAGTAAATTGCATTAGCAAATCCGGCAGTGATTTAGGGGTTTATTCACCTTCCCTGCCTACTTTCCCTCCCCATATACGAGCATAGCTGGTTGAATCCCCGGTATCCAGAGATCAGTACCATTTGATTACTTGACTCATGATCTTGCTGGTGCTGACGTAACTAGCGTTAGTGGCACCCGGGGCGGTCTCTGAAAGGGACGCCCCAACCCGGTGATAAAAAGTACTAAAGTGGTGAAAATTAAACGCCCATTTTGAGCTTTAACATCTCAATCATTTTTTTTATTTCATAAAGCTAAAACAAAAACAACTCAGCAGATTTACAACAGAACTCTACGAGTTTTGTTAGAAGCGAATTCGCTAGAAAATCTAGAATTATGTTAGACTAGAATACTAGATCTACTCAAAAGATGCCAGTACCGCCTGGGGGGACGGGGCCCCCATTCCCCGCACCCCTTTAGTTATGACACTGCTTGCTGGAGTTTTTGTACGGTTCACCTTCCTTTTGAATTTGATCCATTATGCGAAGCTCGGCATCCGCCTCTAGGCTTTTCGATTGCCTCGTCGCCTCGTTTGATGGATCTTGTTCTCTTGATCAGCGGAGTAATCTAGGAGAATTACTTCGTGGTTCTAACAGTTTTGTTTGTGTTTTGTTCTTTCATCCAATATTCGACTTTCATAGAAATGATAGATCAGTCTTCGTTTTGGTCTTGATGGTTGTCGCTATATATTGTCTCACTATAGCAGCGTTTCCTTATATCTGTAGCTGGGATTTAGAATAAGGATAGATAAAGGATTCGATATGCAGGTACAGACTGATTGACTGGAGATACTGTGACTCTGGATCATAGGGTAATTATTGTTACTAATTCTTGAGCGTTTAGCTTATTTAAACTCAAGAATACACTGACGATGATATAGATATAATTAGGAAAGCAGGCAAAAAAAAATCCTGTTCCTATATCAAACAATGCACTAAAAGGAAAAAAATTATCGTAACAAAAATAAACTTAAAGCATAAAAACCTGCTTGTGCACCACCATATAGAAATAGTTTCTAAGGTATTCCCCATCTAGTTAAGAGCTTTGGAATTAATATAGCATTTAAGAACAATGCAATGAAACAAGCGCTTATGAAGAACTCTCCCGACAATACTAAATATGTTATATCGAATTCCATGTGACCTTTTATATTTCACAACCGATGGTTTGGTAATATCGTCCTCATATATTACAGGCCCCACTTAATATAATGATTTATCATTTATTTTTATGAATTATGTTTCATATGACTTGATCATATTTCCGCAAATAATACCCATGGATTCACAGCCTTTTTGGTTATCAAGAATACTTGAAAATTTTAGTTATCATATTTTCGCCAGACTACAGATATAAATTTCGTGCAGTCAGGAAATTGTCTTCGCGTTTATTATAGATTCTTCACATACGTTAGAGTTACGTTTCCAACACTGGTAATCTTACACGCAGAATCATATCTCAGATTTCTTTTTTTTAAATCTGCCACCAACTACTTGAATTCCTCCTAAAGGGTCAACTATGTCTTTCTTTTATCTTCAACGCCTTGATTACAGCATCGGCATACAAAGAACTCGAGTTTCCTGCATTGAATACCTCTCTCATCTCACCTATGAAGTCATCTTTCTCTTCATCCACCTTTTAAGCCTTTATTTCCGCCTAGAATTCCTCCAGATGATTCAAGTTCATATTTCAAGTGAGCCATCACATTCTCCAATCACTGACTCACACACAGTAGGTAGAATTCACTTTCATTTATGCTTTGAATTTTCACTGTATTACCTAGTACATCTCTTGACCTTGCAATTACTTAACAACCAACCCAATTTATTCGGTGGATGTTTTCACTTAAATGAATGAATATTGCATTAGATGTTTGCCCAGTTTTTACTGATATTATGCTGGCTTAGCCTTACTTCTAAGCCCTTGCTAGACTGTCCGAGATAAAATGAGGGACATCCATACATGGAATTTTATATATTATGTTGTTGCTTTCTCTGGGGCCATTTTTTATTAACATTCCTTTTAGTGTGTTATTATAGGAAAAAAAAGCAAGGTTGACATTAAAAGCTTTTAACAATGATTTAATGGTTTTCAAATCCATTAAAATAAGGTAAACTGAGAATGTTCTTAGAATTTTCTTTCTGTGTGTTACTTGCACTATAAAACTTTTTGTGAGCTTTATTATAACAAATATTTAATATATGTGAAGGATAGCATAAGTCTTTCCCTATTTTTCTTATGTATTCAATTTCTAGGTCCAAATATAGAAATTGCAAGGTCAAGAGATGTCTTATCACGAAATCTTTTAGAATCTGCTTTAATGCAACTTACTTTTCATTGTAATTTCAATGTTAAGTCGTGGCCTTTTTTCATTTAGACCCTTGTATTTGTAACATGTTTAAGAATGACCTCAAAGATATAATTACAGACTTAAATAAAATTAGTTGCCTTAGAGTTATCTTCGTTGTAATGTATGTTCTGACATGTATTGTGAATATGTATTGTGAATATGGTTTGTTTACCAAAGTTCTGAATAGCTGTCAACCTATAATCCTTTAATTGTCTTGTCCTTGTATCTGAGATGATTGTCTTAAACTTTTTAATTGCAACCTATTGTTTATGCTTGTTTTGGAAGATGACTCATCTTCCAGGTTGTGTCGGATTCTAGGTACTAATCTCTTTATAATCCCTATCTGTCAGTTATACGAATCTTCTTGTATTGTCTTTTTCCCCATGTATGTCAGTTTTCTGCTTAGTAAAGGACGTTTAACGTCGAAAGGTCTCTCAGATACTCCTTCGTTTATTTTTCCTTCGATGGCGTATATCTTTTATTTATGGATTTATCACGCCTCCAACTTTCGTGATTCAGCTATACACACACACACACACACACACACACACACACACACACATATATATATATATATATATATATATATATATATATATATATAATATATATATATATATACATATGTATATATATAATTAATATACAAACACATACACACAATATACTATATACATACAATATATATATATCTTCGTATATATATATATATCTATGTATAATATATATTATGATCTATATATATATATTTAAAAAAATATTCTATATATTAGGTCTCTTTTTGGTTACAAGTCTTAACGTCCCCAAAGATACACTTGTGGAATTTGCACTGAATGTACAATGTTATCTGAACTATACCCGCCATCATGCTTTGCATTTTCTTGGGCAGTATCTCACAGACTTAAACAGTGTAATATAAAAAAACTTTTTCACCATATTTTTTCATTTCCATGACTAATATGGCTATCTACTTTTGCACGTTCATTTGTTCGAATTGGTTATGCCTCAATTCTGAAAAGTAAAACATTGTTATAGGTCTTTGTATGATTTGAATGAATATGCTTGGCTGTCAGTGTTACACGATATATGAAAGAATGCTACTTAGTGATAAAGGGTAACTATACGGAAAACTGTTGAAAATATATACCCCCAACTGCAACGAATTTGCATACATCAAGAATCACAATGGAAATATTGTAAAATCCACTCAATAGAAAATTTGTGTCTTTTCATTTATCTCATTTCCTTTAACAAAATTCAAAATGAATGTCCCCTTATTTGTACTATACGGAATTAATTCTGTAGTATTTCAGTACTATAGAAACTCCGAACTCGAGAAAGAGAATCCAGAAGAAAAACTGCCGTTATTTCTCGTTCTGAAACCTTTTCCTCTCTTCCCCCGTCGCCCTTAGTGAGTGATTAATTTCTTAGCTTCATTTCACAGCATATTTTCGTTCGTCTGGCACTGAATGCAGACGCTTTCTGGAAAATAAAATAGCTGAAAGATTTTGCAGTTTTTATTTTCTTTAGGATTAATTTCCATTTTAAAGCATTCAAGAGCTTTTCCTCATATATTCTTCAAAAGCTTATCTCTACCAAAATGCTATTCCTGTTTTTTCATGTAAGAAATTTTACGCTTGATGGAATATCTCTTTGCTGCTTGTAAATGGTTAGTAGTCTTCATTGAGGAAATCTCCACATTACATCTATCTACCTTATTATGACATTTTGCTACATGTATGCCACCTACGACTTTCCCTTTCATATTAGAACTTCTTATAATAGTAAATAAAAAAAAAGACTCTTGATCCATACAACCTCGTCCGTGTTCTTCTGTCTGTTCCTCTGTAATCTCATTTTAATTTCTCAGTCATTGCATCAACATTCTCGGTATATCATAAACGGGAAGACTTGTGATATATACCCATTCAATACAAGCTATCTTCTTATCCAGACATTACTTAAGAATGCCTGGTCCAACACTTAATCAAGGTACTACATCTACCACGCAATCTTACAGATTTCCTTTCCTCATCCTCCTAATTGCCCGAATAATATCATCGCTTATGCTTTGTGTTCTTGAGTAATTTAGCCCTGACTTTCTTTTATATTCAGAATATTCCAGTGATTTTGTGCTACATTTACGTTAGACATTAGTCTCAACGCTCTCTCTCTCTCTCTCTCTCTCTCTCTCTCTCTCTCTCTCTCTCTCTCTCTCTCTCTTCTCTCTCTCTCTCTCTCTCTCTCTCTCTCTCTCTTTAAGCCATTAATACATTACCGTATCTTCTTCTTATCACTTCCCTCTAGAACAACTTCGTATTCTCCCCAGATTTCTTGCTTAATTTCTCCAGTGTCTTTGTACACCATCTTTATTTTTCACTTCACTTTTCTTGCCCACCCCATCCATTCTTTTATAACTGTTAATGATTTCTTACTCTGCCATGAAATTCCAATTAAAACAGCTCATTCTTTTCGCATTAAACTCTTTGTTTACCCATCCTTTTTCAAACAATATTAATTCCCTTTTTTTTAACCATCTCCAAGCTGTTCTTATAATACCATCATGAAACTCGTCAACTTTTCTTCATCTGCCCTTCATGCCCCAAATATCTATTTTCTCTTTGCACGCTCGTCTTGTTGCATTTCTATAGGAATTACTTCTTTTAAATAAATCTAGGGGCAAGTTTTTACTCCTTCCTCTTAATGCTAAACGAAAAGTATGTTAACTTTTGCGTTTTGCAACAGGAGCATTTTTCAGTATTAATTGATTTTTGTTAGTCAGTTTAAACTACTGTTTTGTTGCACCCTCATATGCATGAGTATCTGCTTGTTGCTTAATTACTTCGACTCGACTGCTTTATCGGTTGTATATTCCGGAAAGAAGTGGGGGTATGTGTAAGATATATATATATAATATATATATATATATATATATATATATATATATATATATATTATATATATATAATTACGACATATTTTCTCTTATGACATTCTTTTCAATCAAAGTCCAAGGTTTACCCTTTTGCGGTCTCTTTCCCTTGGTTTTTCAACCACGCTGGCCTAACATTTAGTGAAAATAATCCTTTTTTAAATTATTATGTTAAATTCATCTCTGTAATATCTGTTCTGTAGTGATAAGGCTCAATAATTTCCGCTAGATTTGAACTCATCCCTCCGTTATATTTATGATCTTTAGAGAATAATCCTGGAGATGGTTCATTTTCAAGGAGTATAAAAACCTTTCAATTTGCATTTATAATTCAAGGATCCACATTTCGTTGGGTTTTAATTAGATATTTTGGAATATTATAATCTATATTTTGTTAAACATCTCATGAAAATAAAGATACTGGTGACTGAAACCATTACCTGGTACCTTCAGCATTAAATTCTCCGCCCATCTTGAACAAATAGAAATATGTCTATAGATATAGCAAAAATTATGTTGGTTCGCACGTACGTCATTTTGCATTGGTACGTTCATATATTTCAATGTAAAAACAATGCAAAAGTTTAAGATAAGAAACATAGAGAGATGAATAAATATAATATCACAAACAGCGCCTGGGTCACGACAACACGATTCAGCAAAGCACTACACAGCCGTAAAAGTCTTCAATAATCCGTATCGTTGCAACTGATACAAGATTACTGGCGGAACCCCCAACGTTAACCTGGAATTCAGCTCACTCCGAAGGCAGAGCGGTGAAGAAACATTAAAGTATTTATTCTTCTCGATATTACAAGCGCCGGCGAACTTCAAGCACTTAAGTTTTCCAAGCAAACGAAATGAAAAGAGCGATGAAGGGGGAAATGATGGATGCAAATGCAAATGCGTTTATGCGATGTTTTAGTGTATTAATAACTACTCTTTCCAGGTTTACTTTAAACAATGCAGTAGACTCGTTTAATATTAAAATTTTGTGTTTGTCCTTTGCTGGTGAACAACAGCAGTATGTTAAATGAAATAACAATTTAAACATTACAGGGTGTGTAAATGAATAGTTGTCAATATGTTCTTTCCTTATCTAACACCAATTTCTCTCTCTCTCTCTCTCTCTCTCTCTCTCTCTCTCTCTCTCTCTCTCTCTCTCTCTCTCTCTCTCTCTATGTATATATATATATATATATATATATATATATATATATATATATATATATATATATATATATATATATATATACTATATATATATATATATAAAGAACAATCATTTTGTGGCGATTCCCTACAGCCCACAGAGCTTCGGTGGGTACTATCTGTCCCCTCATTGAACCTATGGTAGTAAGGAGAAATACCTTTTTTGTCATTCTAAAATACCCTGATACCTCGGGTGAGGTTCAGATTTAAATAAAAATAAATAATCATTCTGAAGCCATCTGAGTATTCTTGAGAGAGAAAGAGAGAGAGAGAGAGACAGAGAGAGACAGACAGACAGACAGATCATTCATATTACATTTCTTATGATCTAACTAATTCACGCCAGGAGACACTTAAATTAAACATGTAATATTTTATAGATATGTTACCATTTCGTCAGATATTTTAAAAAGCGTTCAGTCCAACATAAGCTTAAGCACTTTTAAACTAAAATCTCATCAAAATATTTGAAAAATAGTTAAAAGTACATTTTAGTAAAATATCGCCACTTAATACCAAATGGCAAAACCGCCTCTAGCTTTAAATAGGGGGAGCCGTTTAAACTCAGTTGAATCAAAAAGTTCAGTTCAGTTTGAATGAGTACCTTTAAATTCTTCGCGGCAAACAAATGGTTTAAATATTCCTCCAAGGTTTAAATCACTCCGTCAGCCACCC
>NC_061110.1:32702257-32704757 GCF_015104395.2 Macrobrachium nipponense | reverse complement strand
TACTAAAGAGTTTTGGGCAATTGTTGTATAATATGGTTTATGGAGATGAACAACAAGAAAATTAATAGAAAACAGTTGATAAGGAGGTAGAACTCAGGATAATAGATCTAAATTGAGAGATAGTATTAGTAATGCTCTCTTCAGTTTATGGCATATTATGAGTATGTGATTACTATAAGGGTTAAAAAGTAGACGAATTTTATAATGTAAGAAATGCATTAGTACAAACCTTAAAATCCTTGTTAAAGTGAGCCTGCGAATAGAAAAGGAGATGTACAATCGAAAGGCTGAAAAATAACGATGCGTCCAGAGATGATGGGATTGCAGGTCGGGTGCTCAATTTCAGTTCTTATAAATTTAATCAAAATGTAAAGGAAATATATATAAAATAAAACAATCTGAGGAGTCACTGTAGGCAAGAAGAGGCATAGCACTGTTTAGTACAACGGAGAAGATGCACTGAAGGGTTTGGAATAAGGAATTACGATAGGGTATTGCTTGCATGATGCTGCCAAAACGCGAGTATTTTAATTCTTTTACATAAATCAGAAGTTCTGAGAAGTATGCAAGCAGAGACCCGGTCTTCATTGACAATGAATAATTCTATCATTGAAGAATGCTAATACTCGTAAAATATGGAAAAAATAATAACAACTTACCTAAGTCAGTTATTGGATTCGCTATAAATTTGTTATAATTAAACATAAACCTCTGATAAAGTATGTTTGCGGTAGAGTGATTGATTTTATGCAATTGGAATTCAAAACAACGTGTGTTACATTTCCTGCTTCTTTGGAATTTTCATGTATTTAGTAGAAAGTAAAGAAACGGATGTGATAGGCTTGGAGTTCTTAGCAGGATTCAGAGTGGAAAAAGTTTACACATTTTAAAGGCTTAATCAGAGATTATCAGGAGGTGTCGAGTTCACGAAAGCTTGAAAATAAAATGGAGACATAAAAGTGAATATTGGAATTAGTAAAGCTAAGTGTGACTGGGTGCCAGAAAGATAGAACTATGAGTCTATATAGGGAAGTAAAAGCATTGAAGCGGTTGAGTCTTACAGGTACAGGATTAAGCGTAACAATTAACAAAAGAACTGAGTTGGTGAATCGTTAATTTTTTATGTGGCTACTACTACTGGAGGTGGGGGGGGGGGGGGGGGGGGGGGGGGGGGGGGGGGGGGGGGGGGGGGGGGGGGGGGGGGGGGGGGATATAAATTAACTGAATTTTATTCTTCGGATGTTTCTGTCATAGCTAATGGATTTAAGATTATTTGTGAAGAAGCAAACCGAGAACGAAAAAACATATTCTCTCTCTCTCTCTCTCTCTCTCTCTCTTCATTTAGTGTACAGACAATTACAATATCAAGGTTAATGGAACTGTAGTCATTAACTGTATCGAGGACATCAATCATTAAGCAATAAAACACGCAATACAAATACAGTTATCAGGGTCATTATCAAGATAACATTTAAGTGAAAAAACGTTTGAATTTATTATAAATAAGAAAACTGGTTATAAGAACAAAGGAATAAAAGTAACTGAATAATAAGGCTACATTTCCCTCGCGTTTTCCCTGTTGATCCATCCTCAGATTCTAATTGTGATGAAGGTTTGTCTGTGTGGAATGGAAAAAGGTGTTCCTGGGAATAATGATGTCAATATATGTATTATATATGTCAATGAGTGTGTGTTTGTGCACCTGTCTGTTCAACTCTCTGGTTTCTTTTGGTGTTTTTACATGGATGAATGTCCTTTGGATACCAGTTGTATAATATGGGCCTCCTTATATAAGTATCAAGCACGAACAAAATAATCCATATCTTTCTTGAGACTCCTCTTTGTTCTCGGATACTATATTATTTCCTAAGACAAATGTCAGGTTGTGATCTGTATTTTCACTATAGTAGCACTTCACTGATAAATGATACCCCCACACCACACACACACACACACAAACACAATAGCACACATATCTCACGAAATGGTTGTCCAAAAAACTTTTTTTTTTTTTTATCAGGAAAAGATGGATTGTTTTGAAATATATATAAAACTTTTTTTTCTCCGGCTAAATTAAGATCACCAATCACAGAATATATATTGAACAAGATTGAAGAATAAATCACGAAGGAAACCATTTTCATATCAAACACTTTACAGTATTTCTTACATTTAGCATTGAAAACTGCTTAAAATGAGAGCAAGGAACAAAAAATATCCTTTGCAATATAGTCGTGGAAGAAACTTGGTATTCAAGTCGCCAAGATACGACGTTAGAAGTGCAATGCGCTTGGTTAGTGGAACCGAAATCTCCCGACCTCTCTATCATGGCTTTTTAACTTCCTTCCACTTGCTGCCTAACCTTTCTCACACTTTCCCTTCCACCGGTCGATGCTACAGAGTTTGGCAAAAACATTATCTTAGAATGGAGAGAGAAAATCAGATTATAATTGTAAAATTGTAACGTCTCATTTGTAACAACGATACCATTTCTGATTGT
>NC_061110.1:32685354-32695354 GCF_015104395.2 Macrobrachium nipponense | reverse complement strand
ATTCATTACACCCTATATTGTTTAAATTGTTATTTACATTTAACATACGCTGTTGTTCACCAGCAAAGGACAAACACAAAATTTTAATATTGAACGAGTCTACTGCATTGTTTAAAGTAAACCTTGCATAAACGCATTTGTATTTGCATTCATCATTTCCCCCTTCATCGCTCTTTTCATTTCGTTTGTTTCAGTCCCCCCTCCCCCCACAACCCCACCCCCCTAGGACCGGCACACTTCGTGAGTTCCTCCTTCATGCATTCGGTATGTGATATCTGAGATATTCAACTTGGAAAGCTTAAGTGCCTGAAGTTCACCGGCGCTTGTAATAATCGAGAAGAATAAATATTTTAATGTCTTCAGCGCTCTGCCTTCGGAGTGAGCTGAATTCCAGATAACCTTAAGGGTTCCGCCAGTAATCTTGTATCAGTTGCAGCGATTCGGATTATTGAAGACTTTTACGGCTGTGTAGTGCTTTGCTAAATCTTGTTGTCGTGACGCAGGCGCTGTTTGTGATATTATATTTATTCATCTCTCTTATGTTTCTTATCTTAAACTTTTGCATGGTTCTTTTGCATTGTTTTTACATTGCAATATATGAACGTACCAATGCAAAATGACGTACGTACGAACCAACATAAATTTTTGCTATATCTATAGACATATTTCCCCTATCTGTTCAAGGTGGGCGGAAGAATTTAATGCTGAAGGTACCAGGTAATGGTTTCAGCCACCAGTATCTTTATTTTTATGAGATGTTTCACAAAAATAGATTATAATATTCCAAAATATCTAATTAAAACCCAACGAAATGTGGATCCTTGAATTATAAATGCTAATTGGAAGGTTTTTATACTCCTTGAAAATGAACCATCTCTAGGAATATGCTCTAAAGATCATAAATATAACGAAGCGGAAATTATTGAGCCTTATCACTACAGAACAGATATTACAGAAATGAATTTTATATAATAATTTAAAAAAGGATTATTTTCACTAAATGTTAGGCCAGCGTGGTTTAAAAACCAAGGGAAAGAGACCGCAAAAGGGTAAACCTTGGACTTTGATTGAAAATAATGTCATAAGTGAAAATATGTCGTAATATATATATATATATATATATATATATATATATATATATATATATATATATCTTACACATACACCCACTTCTTTCCGAATATACAACCGATAAAGCAGTCGAGTCGAAGTAATTAAGCAACAAGCAGATAATCATGCATATGGGTGTGCAACAACAGTAGTTAAACTGACTACAAAAATCAATTATACTGAAAAATGCTCCTTGCAAAAGCAAAAGTTAACATACTTTTCGTTTAGCATTAAGAGGAAGGAGTAAAAACTTGCCCCTAGATTTATTTAAAAGAAGTAATTACTATAGAAATGCAACAAGACAAGCGTCCAAAGAGAAAATAGATATTTGAGGCATGAAGGGCAGATGAAGAAAAGTTTACGAGTTTCATGATGGTATTATAAGAACAGCTTGGAGATGGTTAAAAAAAGGGAATTAATATTATTTGAAAAGGGATGGGTAAACAAAGAGTTTAATGCGAAAAGAATGAGCTGTTTTAATTGGAATTTCATGGCAGAGTAAGAAATCATTAACAGTTATAAAAGAATGGATAGGGTGGGCAAGAAAAATGAAGTGAAAAATAAAGATGGTGTACAAAGACACTGGAGAAATTAAGCAAGAAATCTGGGGAGATTACGAAGTTGTTCTAGAGGGAAGTGATAA
The DNA here is from genome assembly GCF_015104395.2 of Macrobrachium nipponense. Classification (NCBI taxonomy): domain Eukaryota; kingdom Metazoa; phylum Arthropoda; class Malacostraca; order Decapoda; family Palaemonidae; genus Macrobrachium; species Macrobrachium nipponense. The sequence continues at coordinate 32,693,601 of NC_061110.1, read as the reverse complement.
GAAGAAGATACGGTAATGTATTAATGGCTTAAAAAGAGAGAGAGAGAGAGAGAGAGAGAGAGAGAGAGAGAGAGAGGGTGGGAGAGAGAGAGAGAGCGTTGAGACTAATGTCGAACGTAAATGTAGCACAAAATCACTGGAATATTCTGAATATAAAAGGAAGTCAGGGCTAAATTACTCAAGAACACAAAGCATAAGCGATGATGTTATTCGGGCAATTAGGAGAATGAGGATGGGAATCTGTAAGATTGCGTGGTAGATGTATCTTGATTAAGTATTGGACCAGGAATTCTTAAGTAATGTCTGGATAAGAAGATAGCTTGTATAGAATGGGTATATATTACAAGTCTTCCCTTTTATGATATACCGAGAATGTTGATGCAATGACTGAGAAATTAAAAAGAGATTACAGAGGAACAGACAGAAGAACACGGACGAGGTTGTATGGATCAAGAGTCTTTTTTTATTTACTATTATAAGAAGTTCTAATATGAAAGGGAAAGTCGTAGGTGGCATACATGTAGCAAAATGTCATAATGAGGTAGATAGATGTAATGTGGAGATTTCCTGAATGAGGACTACTAGCCATTTACAAGCAGCAAAGAGATATTCCATCAAGCGTCAAATTTCTTACATGAAAAAACAGGAATAGCATTTTGGTAGAGATAAGCTTTTGAAGAATATATGAGGAAAAGTTCTTGAATGCTTTAAAATGGAAATTAATCCTAAAGAAAATCAAAACTGCAAAATCTTTTGGCTGTTTTATTTTCCAGAAAGCCTCTGCATTCAATGCCAGACGAACGAAAAAATGCTGTGAAATGATAGAAAGAAAGTAATCAGTACTGAGGGGGAGGGGGGAAGAGAGGAGAACGTTTCAGAACGAGAAATAACGGCAGTTTTTCTTCTGGATTCTCTTTCTCGAGTTCGAAGTTTCTATAGTACTGAAATACTACAGAATTAATTCCGTATAGTACAAATAAGGGGACATTCATTTTGAATTTTGTTAAAGGAAATGAGATAGATGAAGAGACACAAATTTTCTATTGAATAGATTTTACAATATTGTGATTCTTGATGTATGCAAATTCGTTGCAGTTGGGGCTATATATTTCCAACAGTTTTCCGTATAGTTACCCTTTATCACTAAGTAGCATTCTTTCATATATCATGTAACACTGACAGCCAAGCATATTCACTCAAATCATACAAAGACCTGTAAAAATGTTTTACTTGTCAGAATTGAGGAGTAACCAATTCGAATAAATGAACGTGGAAGAGTAGATAGCCATATTAGTCATGGAAATAAAAAAAATATAGTGAATTTTTTTTTTATATTACACTGTTTAAGTCTGTGAGACACTGCCCATGAAAATGCAAAGCATGATGCCGGGTACAGTTCAGATAACATTGTACGTTAAGTGCAAATTCCACAAGTGTATCTTTGGAGACGTTAAGGCTTGTAACCAAAATAGGAGATAGAGTTGAGTTTAGAAATTTAGTTAATCTCAGCTACGTAGAAAACAGACCTATATAGATATATATATATATATATAGATATATATATATATATATATATATATATATATAAATATATATATATAAAATATATATATATATATCTATAATATATATATACATATTATATATATATATATATATATATATATATATATATATATATATATATATATATATATATATATATATATATACATATGTATTATATACACACACACACACACACACACACAAACACACACACACACATATATATATATAATATATATATATATATATACACATATGTATTTATATATACACACACACATATATATATATATATATATCTATATATATATATATATATATATATATATATATGTGTGTGTGTGTGTGTGTGTGTGTGTATACTATATATATTTTTTATTTGGTAAAATTATATGGTATTAGATGACAAGTACAATGTTTTTAATCTCAAGGGAAAACCTCCCATTTCTACCTTATTCTACGAGAGTAAGATCGCATAAGTGTCTTTGTAATAGCAGGAATAAAACATTCTCTTCTGAAACAGCGTCGGGGACATTTTAGAGAAAGACCAAGTTCGTTTTCCTGGAGGTGTTATAGACGGCTGAAGAAGAGGCCGAGCGAGAAGGAAAAAGGGATATAGGATGAACAATGAAAAAATGGCTCAATTCCTTAAGCGACTAAACATGGCACCTGCGTCCAGGTCCCAATTTCTCGGTAGACGTAAAGAATATGTAGATTTTTTTTCCCGATTTTTTGTAATCATATTTTCGCCTTCAATTCACGGAATTAAAACGGCTGCCGGGATATTTTTAATGAGCAGTCAACACCTTTTTAGCACTATTCTGCGAATGGCTTTGATGTCATGTTGCTTTGGAGGTGTAATTTTCATTACGTCTTTTTTATTAAAATTGTAGATTTTTTTATGTTTTGAATAAATTTAACCTTCGTGATAATAAAAGTAAGAAATATAAGCAAGAAAAGTTGCTTAACTGAATGGGGATTGATGGAACATGTGAATAATCAATTGAAAAGGTTTAGTTAATAAGAAACCTTTCTATCGTAGCTGTATCAAATGATATTCTGATGCCCTGTAACTGTTTAGGACAAGATACTTCCGAATTTCATTTAACGGGAAAAAATATAATAGTTCTTATGAATCGACGTTTATTGAGTGGACCAGTAATTATGAAAGATACTGCATTGTCATATGAGGCCTTTGCATGAAAACTGCAAAATGGATGGAATTATAACGTAAGTGTCCACCATATTACTGACGCAAATTTAATATTCCAGACGTCTCATATTCGTGGAATACTGAGTAAGCTGTACTTGAAACCGGAGGAGCTTTAATGTAATATAATTTCCCAAATCACTCCTTTATAATTTAGTGAGCAGAATTACTGAATTTTGAGATTATCTTGAATTAAATTATTTTATGAAAAAAGGCTAGAATAATAGTGCAATGAATTTTTATATATAAATACATTTCTCAAGATTGTGCCTTTGATAATCTACATATGTGTCCTAAATTATCACTAACAAATTGCTCATGAGAATTAATATATAACAGAGCATAACCCTTTCTGTTTGGAATCTATTGCCATTTGCTTAATATAAACTGTGTTTGTAGCAGGTGTTCCACAATAATATTACGATAATTTCTACCATATTATATTAAGGAAATTTCTTTTCTTCAACAAGTAAATTTAACAACAAAGTATTAGCAGATTAGGATCTCGTCATCTGTTTTTATATCAACTCACATATTCACGTTCCACTATCTTGTTTTTGCAAATGGGGAAATGCATTAGAGTTAAAAAAGGATAATTAATTTATACACTAACACAATAAGATAAGAATAGTTAATGAAGTCAGCCATAAAAGGATATTCCAAAAGGAATCAGAGACTATGAAAGTAGGAAAAACTTGTCTAAAATAATCAACAATAGATTTAATCTTGAATTATTTTTAAACAAAATTTTGTGCCTATTGATAGTGCAATGCTTAATGACGAAATGTAGGAACTGTGCTTGAAGAAGCAAGACGATCCAAAGTGAATTGAAAGGAAACAGGGCGAAAGTGTCATCACAGAAAGGAATCATATTTTCGAATACGGCTTAAAAGAATTGCTTAATCAGTAACGCATATAGCAAAATCAATTTTTATTTTAGTTCTCTCAAACCAGACCAGGAATTTTCAAAGCCGCTTCTTATCCTTTCTTCCTTGAAGATAGTAAGGATAACTTTTAGGTTCTCCTGTAACCAATACAGGAGGGAAGATTGCTGCCCATAATTGAAATTTATCTTTTCAAAATAGTAAAACTATATTGTCCCATTCATAAATGACATCAGAGGACTTAACACAAGTTACTTTATACATACACATTCAAAGCACTTTCACTACTCGACTGAATGTTGTATAAAGCCATGGTGGAGAAAGAAAGGACACACACTTGGGTAGAGTGCAGGGTTTGTGGTATGAAGACACAAGAGAAATGTAGGTCTTAATACAGTGAAAATTCAAAGCATAAATGAAAGTGAATTAGACCTACTGTGTGTGAGTCAGTGATTGGAGAATGTGATGGCTCACTTGAAATATGAACTTGAATTATCTGGAGGAATTCTAGGCGGAAATAAAGGCTTAAAATGGGGATGAAGAGAAAGATGACTTCATAGGTGAGATGAGAGAGATATTCAATGCAGAAACATCGAGTTCTTTGAATGCCGATGCTGTAGTCAAGGCGTTGAAGATAAAAGAAAGACATAGTTGAGCCTTTAGGAGGAATTCAAGCAGTTCGTAGCAGATTTGAAAAAAAGAAATTCTGAGATATGATTCTGCGTGTAAGATTGCCAGTGTTGGAAACGTAACTCTAACGTATGTGAAGAATCTATGATAAACGCGAAGACCCTTTCCTGACTGCACGAAATTTATATCTGTAGTCTGGCGAAAATATCGATAACTAAATTCTCAAGTATTCTTGATAACCAAAAGGCTGTGAATCCTGGGTATTATTTGCGGAAATATGATCAAGTCATATGAAACATAATTCATAAAAATATGATAAATCATATATTAAGTGGGGCCTGTAATATAAGAGACCGATATTACACCATCGGTTGTGAAATATAAAAGGTCACATGGAATTCGATATAACATCTTTAGTATTGTCGGGAGAGTTCTTCATAAGCGCTTGTTTCATTGTATTGTTCTTAAATGCTATATTAGTTCCAAAGCTCTTAACTAGATGGGGAATACCTTAGAAACTATTTTTATATGGTGGTGCACAAGCAGGTTTTTATGCTTTAAGATTATTTTTTGTTACGATAATTTTGTTCCTTTTAGTGCATTGTTTGATATAGAAACAGGATATTTTTTTTTTTTTGCCTGCTTTCCAAATTATATCAATATCATCGTCAGTGTATTCTTGAGTTTATATAAGCTAAACGCTCAAGATTTAGTAACAATAATTACCTTATGATCCAGAGTCACAGTATCTCCAGTCAATCAGTCGGTACCTGCATATCAAATCCTTTGTCTATCCTTATTCTCCCAGCTACAGATATAAGGAAACGCTGCTATAGTGAGACAATATAAAGCGACAACCATCAAGACCGAAACGAATGACTATCATATTTCTATGAAAGTCGAATATTGGATGAAAGAACAAAACACAAACAAAACTGTTAGAACCACGAAAGGTAATTCTCTAGATTACTCCGCTGATCAAGAGAACGAGATCCATCAAACGAGGCGACGAGGCAATCGAAAAGCCTAGACGCGGAAGCCGAGCTTCGCATAATGGATCAAATTCAAAAGGAAGGTGAACCGTACAAAAACTCCAGCAAGCAGTGTCATAACTAAAGGGGTGCGGGGAATGGGGGCCCCGTCCCCCCAGGCGGTACTGGCATCTTTTGAGTAGATCTAGTCTAACATAATTCTAGATTTTCTAGCGATTTCGCTTCTAACAAAACTCGTAGAGTTCTGATGTAAATCTGCTGTTTTGTTTTTGTTTTAGCTTTATGAAATAAAAAAAATGATTGAGATGTTGAAGCTCAAAATGGGCGTTTAATTTTCACCACTTTAGTACTTTTTAGCACCGGGCTGGGGCGTCCCTTTCAGAGTCCTCCCCGGGTGCCACTAACGCTAGTTGCGTCAGCACCAGCAAGATCATGAGTCAAGTAATCAAAGGTACTGATCTCTGGGATACCGGGATTCAAGCCAGCTATACTCGTATATGGGGAGGGAAAGAGGTAGGAAAGGTGATAAACCCCTATATCACTGCCGGATTTGCTAATGCAATTTACTGAATGGTAATATTTCAGTAAAACGTATTTATGCTAATGCATGAAAGTTGGTATCTGTCTCTAGTAAACTAACCAGAAAGAATGACAAAAGAGCAAAAAGGCAGAGGGGGAGATGAAGGACGACTATACGAAAATTTTAATATATTTTAATGCCAAAAAAAACAGGTGCTTTGCTATGAGTGACAGCAAACAAAACAAAACAAATTTTGAACTGTAAACATAAACATTTCTAAAACATTCAAACAAGAATGACCTTCAGTTCATACATAATCCCAAGTTATTGAACTGAGTCAGTTATCAAATACCTAACCCTCAATGAAATCAACTATAAAGGCGAGGTAGAGTGCGATTAACTAATTATTTCGGCGATTAGATACATAAGATGGTTGTTAACACTAAAGATTACACGTTAAACAGAGATTAGAGAAACCTTTGTCTGTCACAAGCAAATGCGATGCTAATACAGAGAAGTTAATTCGACTAACTGCGGTGAAATGTTGCTAGAGGTAACGGATTCATTCATTTCTTAATAGAATAGTTAACATACAACTGAGCACATTGAATTTCACTTTCTATAGACTTTCACATAATAATTTCTATGGGAATTGGCCAACGAATCACTTGTTATGATTGAGCTTATTCTGGCGACAGCAGAAACCAGCTTATTGTTCTGAGCGTCAAGTCCTGAGGAAGAGATCAAATCAACTGGAACATATTAGGCTTATCTGACTTTACCTTCTGGGGAGACCGTATCTGATGTCATTTCGTAGCTCACTGTGTACACAACTGAAATGATTAAGCTACCAAACGTGACAAGTAATAGAGAAGAGAAGAGAGAGAGAGAGAGAGAGAGAGAGAGAGAGAGAGAGAGAGAGAGAGAGAGAATATGTAAACTTACACAGGACAACTTAAGAGTATATTGCAGAAAAATGACAGGCAAATTTATGCAACAGATTATTTTTGTGTATTTAATGAACAAATTGTGACTTTCTCTCTGGGAACAAAAGCGATGAGACTTGACTCAGTGACAGAATCCTCCATGGTCACAATTCCGTTTTTCAACGGCAGCCGTTGAACAACAACATAATCAAATTGTAACAACGTATGAAAATATACCCATGTGCAATAGAGGAGTGAAAGAGAAAAAAGATTTTATATATATATATATATATATATATATATATATATATATATATATATATATATATATACAAATGCTGTTCTTCAATGAAAAACGGAGGTGTGACCATGGATGATTCTGTCACTGAGTCAAGTCTCATCGCTTTTGTTCCCAAAGAAAGAGTCACAATTTGTTCATTGCGTATAAAAAAAATCTTTCTGCAATATACTCTTAAATTGTCCTGTATAAGTTTACATACCCTCTCTACTCTTCTCTTATCTCTCTCTCTCGTTCCCCCTCCTTTTTACCCCCCTCTCTCTCTCTCTTGTGTTTTCGGTTAATATTCAACAGGGGTCGTTTTCTTCTCTAATACTTGTCATGTTTGGTAGCTAAAACATTTCTGTTGTGTACACAATGAGCTTGGAAATGACATCAGATACGGTCTCCCCAGAAGGTAAAGTCAGATAAGCCTAATATGTTCCAGTTGATTTGATCTCTTCCTCGAGGACTTGACGCTCAGCAATAGACTTATATATATAGATATATATATATATATATATATATATATATATATACACACACACGCCACACACGCACACACACACACACACACACATATATATATATATATATATATACTATATATATATATATATATATATATACACACACACACGCACACACACACACACACACACACACACATATATATATATATATATATATATATATATATATATATATATATATATATATATATACTTTAATGGCCGAAGTGCTTCTTGGATATTTATATTCTCGCTTGAAATTTCCACGCGTGAAAATCACTTCGGATGTTCGTGTTTAAAAACAAAAGGTACTGGTAAACTAAGGTCGCCTCACGTCATCGTCGCAAATATTCCCTGGGCGCCTCTTATTCAAATAAAATATGATCATAAAAGTGCCGCTGCATAAATGTCAACAGAATTGCTTAGCCCCCAGACACTTACAAAGGTTGTGCAACAGCAATGCGCTTCTTTTTTTCTTGCTTAGGTAGTACATCTGATGTAGAAGAGTGAACTGAATTAAAATTCAGTGAAGAGTATGAAAAGAAATTTAGCTTCCACGTTATAGCATGCAAAATAGCAGCGCATTATGATGCAAAACGAAAAATGGAAAGAAAGTTTCTCTTATTTTTTCCATATCGAAGTCCATCAGCCTGAAACTCTTGACGGTCGATGAGCACCAAATAGACTCCCACAAAGCATCTATTTTTAATTATTTACTTTTTTTTTTACTTCATTTTCATTTAATCAA
>NC_061110.1:32677854-32680354 GCF_015104395.2 Macrobrachium nipponense | reverse complement strand
GACAATTACTTGATTCTAAAGATTGAAAAGTGAGGTGCGGCACACATTCTTTATTGACTAACTTTAATATTTAAGTGATGTCATAATTATGGTCTCTTTATCTCAGAGGGATTCGAAGTCACCAATAGGTTTATTTTTCTCACTGGTTTTGACTGTTAATAAACTATTAATGTTTGGACACTTAGGGGAAGAGGGGTACTTACTTAAATATGATTTTGAGAGGAATATGATAGTTTAACGTTTCTTTTGTGTCAGAGTTAATTAGTTTTATTCCATTTTAATGTTAGCTAATTTTGGGAAATAAAAAGTATATTTTTGTAATCACGGGAGTTTATCTTTGCCTAGTCTGTCTTTCAGCCAACTCCCAAGAGGGTATGCAACAGAACAAGAGTAGGTTAAGTTGCCAGTTAGATGTTTTGTTTCATTTTGTTCAAACAAGTGTCATTTGACATAAAAAATCCTTATTATGGTGGTGGCAGCAGTTAAAAGGTACATTAATGCCTATAGGTAGCGCCTCCAAAGAGACTATATAGATTAGGCATATGTTGGGGAGAATGGTTATAATTATGTATTGGGCAACGGACTCTATTACCTAGAGCGGCTTGTCATGTTAGTGGTTCTCTAGTGTAAAGACGTGTTCCTGTGTTTGGGAGGGTAAAGTGAATTTATATCATAACGGGAATTAGTTACACGTGGTTGCAAGTGTAGACAGGTACTGACTGCGGTCCTATGAAGACATGAGTGTAAAAGTTTATTTTCTCTCATTTTTTTCTTTTTATTGGTGGTAGTTTACTCAAAAGTATATTTCATTTTGATGTCCCTCGGGATTCGGTGGACATTAGTGGTTTTGTGGTGTTAAAGTACATTAGAAAAGTAGTGTGAGTTTCGTTTTTGTGCTTGGCATGAGAGAGAGAGAGAGAGAGAGAGAGAGCGTTGAGGGCTGGATCGAGAGAGAGAGAGAGAGAGAGAGAGAGAGAGGAGTGGACATTTGCGCTAATTCAGCAAGAATTTTGGTTTGACATACGTTTTCTTCCTCAAACTATCTTCTTCCCGTTTTTTATATAACAAAGTGACCTTGTACTAGTTAAATCAGCTGATTAACCTTGAACCTGAGAAGCGGCTAGTTGCATACAGCAGTTTATTGGATTGGTGCATGTTTATTTTATCTTTTATTGGTGGATGATGTATTATTAATTTTGGGTTGGTGGTTTGTGTGTGCATAAATATATCAATGTTACTGAGGTCGGGGCAAATCCTAAAGTATTAGAGTTTTCATAAAGAAAGCAAAATGGCTGACGCCAGTGGAAACCAGACTCTGGTACACAAAATAACAAATATAAGTGCGGAGGTTAGCCCGTTTCGAGGTATTGTAGATGGCGTTCTTTCCCAACCAGTGCAAATTTTTATTGAGGGGGTGAATAACTATTCAAATGCCAAGGGAATTAAGGATGACACAGAGGCGTTCACAGAGGTGTAGGAGTTTTTAGTACACAAAATGTCAGTCATGGACCGAATTACAAGCATTTTTAAAAGCGGCTTATGGCTCAAAGGAACATGGTGATATGGTAAGAGATTTAAGAGGGCTGTACAAAATTCGGAAAGGCATAACAAGCCTTATTGAGCATAGCTCAAAACTTTTTGACTCAGCAGGAGAATGGATGCAGAAATTGAAAAATTACAAATGGGTAAATGGCAATAATGTCTCACTCGACAATTTACACAAATTGATACATTTCACAATGCTTTTATACGATGTACCAGACGCAATAGTGGACAGTTTTGATGAAAAGATCGAACCTACATCAGATGAAAAACTAATTTATGCCCAAATTCAGAAACACATGGTGGGTAGTGCAATTTTAAACGGGACCGGTCCAAGAAATACCATGCAGAGACACAGAATTTCCTTCTCCCCATTTGTGTGTAAAAGTGGAATATAATAGATGATCGATCGATCAAAGGCAAAAGCAATTGTGTTGCTACAATTGTAATAAACCAGGGCACACAAAGAAAGTATGTAGAGTCAAATTTTGTGGAATGTGTAAAAGAACTTCCCTGGTAGGTCACTTAAGAGGGCAAACGGATCGGCGAAATTTTTGGAAAGCTGATCAACAAAAAGGGTACAGATGATTTGTACGTACCATTGCGGTCTCGTGGGAGACGCCCCAAAGCCCAGGAGTATAGGATATTGAACAGTGGAGGATGTGGATATCCCGGCATTCATGCGTTCAGTAATGCACAATCAGCTTACTACTGATTTCCAGGGATTTGATCAGTAAACTAGAAAACAGCTAAGGACTTGCATTCTATAGTAAATATTAATATACTTTATTCTAGCGTATGGCAAATGAAAAAAAAAAGTGAAGACATAATAGAGACATTACAAAAAATATGAAAATACAATAAAATAATAATAATGATAATAATAAAAGCAGTATTAAATATTGTTTGGGGTGTTTCCCTTGATTTGGTTCTGTATGCAATCATTCAAATTATGAAC
>NC_061110.1:32672810-32677354 GCF_015104395.2 Macrobrachium nipponense | reverse complement strand
GTTCATAATTTGAATAATAACAGCATTATTTACTCAACAAATCTCGACATCCAGATTCGGCATATCCACCAGTCACAGCTACTTTTGACCATTGCTGGTAATACGTTCGAGAAAATTATTCATAATTCTTGATAACCGAAGCTTTCAAAGAGCCTTTTCTTTCTATGCAATCAGTTTGACACTGAAGAAGTAGATATAACTTAATAAATCATAGCTCCTTAATGTGTTTTATTCTTGATTTACCATAGTCGTCTTTGGATTTTTTTCAGTTGTTCACTGCAGAGTAGTCATGGGCTTGAAGAACTATGGATTAGACTACAGACGACCTTTCAAACTACTGTTCTTTGTTACTGTTTTCCAGTGCAAATACGTCCTTGCTATGGGTACTTACTACAACAGAACCAACAGTGAATTAGGTTTTTTTTTTTTCTTTTTAGTCGAAAACGTTTTGTCAGTTAGAAAGAAAAACGAAGCTTTTTAAGTGTGCTTGGAAACTAGCCTTGAAGACTGCCTTTGCATGCACTCGATGCAATGACTCTTGAGTTTCTAGTCACTTAGTTTTCTGGTTAAGATGTTTCTTGGACTTTTACCAACACACCTTTTATCAACATTTGAAAGTTCATAGTAAGTTTTTTTTTTTCGAAGGAAAAAGAAAATCCATCTTACTAAACCTTGTTCATAATTTGAATGATTACGTACTGAATCAAATCAAGGGAAACACCCCAAACAATATTTAATACTGCTTTTATAATTATCATTATTATTATTATTATTGTATTTTCATATTTTTTGTAATGTCTCTATTATGTCTTCACTTATATATAATATATATATATATATATATATATATATATATATATATATATATATATATATATATATATATATATATATATATATATATATATATATATATATATATATATATATATATATATATATATATATATATATATATATATATATATATATATATATATATATATATATATATATATATATATATATATATATATATATATATATATATATATATGCATACATGCATATATGTATGTGTGTGTATATGTGTAGGTATGTATAATGAGTATGTGTTGTGAGTGTGTGGGTGTGTATTGCTAATACATGCAAACACGATGTAAAGGAAATGTCTTTTGATGTCTATATAGGTAAGAAAATATCCCATGGTATTTCTTTTTTTCCCCACTATCCAATATCGACGGCCCTGAGAGAGTAAATGATGGATTACTTGTCAGCGAGAATTGCTGTATATATGTGTGAGAGACAGGAATAAAAAGAAAATATTTTGTTCTCAGGACCTCTGAAAGAAATTCGTTTGTATTTTTCTCAAATTTTATTACAATTTTTTTATCAGTAGCTTTTTCTTTTGTTTCCCTTATTTGATATGTGGAGATACCAGGGGCTACGGGGTTGAATTCTAATTAAAGAAAAAGAAAGAGAGATGGAAAGAGAGAGGTAGAAAGAAGTGGTTACTATTATTAACACGTGCCTTTTATTTCTTATGTATGTTCACTCATATATTTTTAATAACCTCTCGACATTATAAAGTTACAGTTTAGTTTGTGTACTGTAGTGTTTTTACTTCATTAGATTTCCGAAGGAAAAGTCTAATCTTTCTTCAGTTTCAATAAAAACCTGAGGTCTGTCGGTATTCCCTCCTATATACAATGTACGATTTTTCATTAATCTTGACAGTCTTCAAAGCCACGCGCTAGATTAAATACAACGGTGTGAGGTTTTTATCATATATCTGTTCTGTATATATATAATTAAATTATATGGTTGAATCACTTTCTTTTCGATGGCCGTGTATTTGACAGCTCTTTAAACACGTCAGTTAAGCATTTATCTAGTAACTTTTCACTATCATAGAAATGAACAGAAAATGTATTATAATCTAGGACTCCAGGCAGCTGTCGAATAAGTCATATGTGAAAATATTATAATAGGTGCATTAACATTATACACAATCGTTTTTGACTGGATGAACGCGTTCTTCAAAACTGAAGCAGTGGAAATCTATCTTAGTTCAAATACAGGTCACAGAAAAACATTGTAGCCTTTTTGACAGGAAAGATTTGATTGACTGTAGATACAGAAAATTAATTTACGAGCGTTTTGCAATAACAAATTTAAACCTTTAGCTTCATGCATGTGTTAGTTAACCATTTTTATGGAATGACGTAATTCAATCGCTAAGTATTACTACTTTGTTGAAATGTTTTATCGATAGATAACGGTAATAAGAATTTAAAATGGCGTCCATCATTATCGACAGACTGTGAGAAAGTTTGTAGAGAATATTATTCAGTCTTACCACCGTATGTTTTTTCGATTGTTTTATATATATATATATATATATATATATATATATATATATATATATATATATATATATATATATATATATATATATATATATATATATATATATATAAAGAAAGCATGACTTCCATCCGAAAAAAAAAAATCTCTTCTTCCAAGCGCATCACTTATTTTTACAAAGATCCACCTCATGAATTTTCATTTCTCGTTTCTTTTCTTCGAGTTTCATACTTCCTACTAATGACAAGAATCAGTTACAAATGATGACTTAGGGAGAAAGCGCTCATGCGCACGGGTGTTGATTAATTAAAGTAACAGGTTAACTCACATCTAATGCCTCTTTTCCTTTTGAATGATCTTCTCTTCATTTTTCTAAAAATTTTGTATCGACCTTGTCCAACTGAGTGTTTAAGGATAGCGAATTTAGAATAATATAGCTGTATTGTGTAAGGAAGAAAAAGTATACTCTCTTCCTTGTTCCAAGGAAAGGCCTTTGAGAACTTTGCTGTATTTGAGAAAGTCAGGGACTTTTAGTTTATATCTTCAGAGGATCGACAAACAATAAAGGAAGTCCATACCAATGGTAGACTTTAGCAGATCTCCTTTGCTAAATGGGATCTATAAGTCTATCCATGAGTCGGTGATATTACAGTAAACTCAAGAATATATGTTCTTTAGAAAGCTATTTCTTTTCAAATAACTCCAGTAACTCGGCTAAGCTAAATTCATTATATATTTGTTTGTTTGTCCCTATGCTTGTTAAGAGCGCATCCAAACTATAGTAAAACTTGGCTTAAACGCGTCTCAGTAAACTTATTACCCACATCACTCACAGGTTGATCAGTGCTTTTTTTCTTTTAGGGTTAATATATTCCAGTGTTGGCTGACGATTGTTTCACCACTTACAGTTGTTGACTGGTTTTCAGCCTCTTTGAAAAGTGTCCGTCGATAATTATGACACGTTTTACTGTTGTCTGGACGCATCCCAACGGCTACGCAAACAGTTACCATTCAATTTGTCCAAAACATTCACCAAAGGTATGCCTTCTGATGTGGCGTAATTAGTTTTAGGAAAACAAAGATGTTATATATAACTTTTATCTTTTCAAATAGATAAAAGGTAAATTAAAGAAGAATTAGCCTTAGCTAAAACTTTTAAATATACGAGACAGATTTTTAATTTGGTATGCATATTCCATTAATACAGTTGGAATGTTCCTCACTGGTATGTCATAGTGTTTGGTAAATTTATCAGAATTGCTAATCCTTTCCATGGAGTAATACTACTTTCAAGTTGAATTTTTTTTAATTATCTTAAATAATCGTAATCCTTAAGCTTAGGAAAAACTATATCTGTCTATGTTACACACACACACACACACACACACACACACACACAAAAGACGCTAGAGTCCAACAACTGAAAAATTAATCTATAAAGAGAAATATTTAGAGATGGTCAAAAAGGGAAACAAAATACCGATAACTAACGATGTTTTGCTTCATTAAAATAGATTTAATGTTACATTGATTAAATGAAAATGAAGTAAAAAAAAGTAAATAATAAAAAATAGATGCTTTGTGGGAGTCTATTTGGTGCTCATCGACCGTCAAGAGTTTCAGGCTAATGGACTCCGGTATGGAAAAAATAAGAGAAGCATTCTTTCCATTTTTCGGTTTTCCATCATAATGCGCTGCTATTTTGTTTGCATGCTATACAACGTGGAAGCTAAATTTCTATTCACTGAATTTTAATTCAGTTCACTCTTCTACATCAGATGTACTACCTAAGTAAGAAAAAAAGAAGCGCATTGCTGTTGCACAACCATTGTAAGTGTCTAGGGCCTTAGTAATTCTGTTGACCTTTATGCAGCGGCACTTTTATGATCATATTTTATTTGAATAAGAGGCACCCAGGGAATATTTGCGACGATGACGTGAGGCGACCTTAGTTTGTTTTTAAACACGAACATCCGAAATGATTTTCACGCGTGGAAATTTCAAGCGAGAATATAAATATTCAAGAAGCACTTCGGCCAATAAAGTATATATATATATATATATATATATATATATATATATATATATATATATATATATATATATATATATATATATATATATATATATATGTATATATGTGTGTGTGTGTGTGTGTGCGTGTGTGTGTGTATATATATATATATATATATATCTAT
>NC_061110.1:32647810-32670310 GCF_015104395.2 Macrobrachium nipponense | reverse complement strand
TAACTTTCTTTTTGAGTTTATTGGCTAATTGTTTTCATTAGCACGACTCAATTCTCGCTCTCTCTCTTTCTTTGGCTTTATTTTCTTACTGTGTTGGTGTCTGTCTGTAATCTGCGCGTCCGTACATTGTCGTACATAACTGTCATTTACCTTAAGAACGTAGAAGAATTATTATATGATGATATTAAGAACTGAGTGTTTCTTTAAGTCAATCAACTTTAAATCTTTTCAGTTGGAATGGGGAGATGAGTTACCGGAAAAGATCCGGAATAGATTTAGAAAAAGGGAACATGTAAAACTTTATACAAGACAATTTAAAAGCAGATTGTAAAAATAGTCAAGGGAAGTTTATACAACAGATTTTCCTTATATACAATGAATATATTGCGACTCTTTCTCTGGGAACAACAGCGATGAGATCTGACGTTATGACAGAATCATGAGAATCCTTTGTCATTCAAAAGGTATGAATTTTCCAGTCACAACTCCGCTTTTCACGGACTGGTATTGAACTACAACGTAATCAAATTTCCACAACGTGAGAGGATATACTCGTGTGCAAAAGAGAAAAGCGAAAGAAAGAGAAAAAGTTATATATATATATATATATATATATATATATATATATATGATATATATATATGGTATTATATATATATATATATATATATATATATATGATATATATATATATATATATATATATATATATATATGCTGAAGCGTCAAGTCATCGAGGAAGGGATCAAATCACTGGAACATATTAGGCTTATCTGACTTTACCTTCAGGGATGACCGTATCTGATGTCATTTCGTGGCTCATTGTGTACACAACTGAAATGTTTTAGCTACCTAACATGACAAGTATTAGAGAAGAAAACGACCCATGTTGAATATTAACCGAAAACACAAGAGAGAGAGAGAGAGAGAGAGAGAGAGAGAGAGAGAGTATGTAAACCTTATACAGGACAATTAAGAGTATATTGCAGAAAGATATTTTGTATGCGCAATGAACAAATTGTGACTTTTTCTTTGGGAACAAAGCGATGAGACTTGACTCAGTGACAGAATCATCCATGGTCACACCTCCGTTTTTCATTGAAGAACGGCATTTATATATATATATAAAACTTTTTCTCTTTCGCTCCTCTATTGCACATGGGTATATCTTCATACGTTGTTACAATTTGATTATGTTGTTGTTCAATGGCTGCCGTTGAAAAACGGAATTGTGACCATGGAGGATTCTGTCACTGAGTCAAGTCTCATCGCTTTTGTTCCCAGAGAAAAAGTCACAATTTGTTCATTGCATATACAAAAATAATCTGTTGTATAAATTTGCCTGTCATTTTTCTGCAATATACTCTTAAGTTGTCCTGTGTAAGTTTACATATTCTCTCCTCTCTCTCTTCTCTCTCTCTCTCTCTCTCTCTCTCTCTCTCTCTCTCTCTCTCTCTTACCTTCTCTTCTCTATTACTTGTCACGTTTGGTAGCTTAATCATTTCAGTTGTGTTACACAGTGAGCTACGAAATGACATCAGATACGGTCTCCCAGAAGGTAAAGTCAGATAAGCTAATATGTTCCAGTTGATTTTGATCCTTCTTCCTCAGGACTTGACTCTCAGAACAATAAGTTGGTTTCTGCTGTCGCCAGAATAAGTTCAATCATAACAAGTGATTCGTTGGCCACTTCCCATAGAAATTATTATGTGAAAGTCTATAGAAAGTGAAATTCAATGTGCTCAGTTGTATGTTAACTATTCTATTAAGAAATGAATGAATCCGTTACCTATAGCAACATTTCACCGCAGAGTTAGTCGAATTAACTTCTGTGTATCAGCATCGCATTTGCTTGTGACAGACAACGGTTTCCCTAATCTCTGTTTAACGTGTAATCTTTAGTGTTAACAACCATCTTATGTATCTAATCGCCGAAATAATTAGTTAGTCGCACTCTACCTCGCCTTTATAGTTGATTCATTGAGGGTTAGGTATTTGATAACTGACTCGGTTCAATAACTTGGGATTATGTATGAACTGAAGGTCATTCTTGTTTGAATGTTTTAGAAATGTTTATGTTTACAGTTCAAAATTTGTTTTGTTTTGTTTGCTGTTACTCATAGCAAAGCACTGTTTTTTTTTGCCATTAAAATATATTAAAACTTTTCGTATTAGTCGTCCTCCATCTCCCCCTCTACCTGGGATTTAGAATAAGGTTAGATAAAGGATTTGATATGCAGGTACAGACTGATTGACTGGAGATACTGTGACTCTGGATCATAAGGTAATTATTGTTACTAACTCTTGAGCGTTTAGCTTATTTAAACTCAAGAATACACTGACGATGATATAGATATGATTAGGAAAGCAGGTAAAAAAAATCCTGTTCCTATATCAAACAATGCACTAAAAGGAAAAAAATTATCGTAACAAAAAATAAACTTAAAGCATAAAAACCTGCTTATGCACCACCATATAGAAATAGTTTCTAAGGTATTCCCCATCTAGTTAAGAACTTTGGAATTAATATAGCATTTAAGAACAATACAATGAAACAAAAGGCTTCTTATGGAAGAAACTCTCCAGACAATACTAAAGATGTTATATCGAATTCCATGTGACCTTTTATATTTCACAACCGATGGTGTAATATCGGTCTCTTATACTACAGGCCCCCTTAATATATTATTTATCATATTTTTATGAATTATGTTTCATATGACTTGATCATATTTCGCAAATAATACCCATGATTCACAGCCTTTTCGTTATCAATGAATGACTTGGAAAAAATTTATTTCTATCGATATTTTCGGCACACTACAGATATAAATTTCGTGCAGTCAGGAAAGGGTCTTCGCGTTTATTATAGATTCTTCACATACGTTAGAGTTACGTTTCCAACACTGGCAATCTTACACGCAGAATCATATCTCAGAATTTTTTTTTTTTCAAATCTGCTACCAACTACTTGAATTCCTCCTAAAGGCTCAACTATGTCTTTCTTTTATCTTCAACGCCTTGATTACAGCATCGGCATACAAAGAACTCGATGTTTCTGCATTGAATATCTCTCTCATCTCACCTATGAAGTCATCTTTCTCTTCATCCCCATTTTAAGCCTTTATTTCCGCCTAGAATTCCTCCAGATAATTCAAGTTAATATTTCAAGTGAGCCATCACATTCTCCAATCACTGACTCACACACAGTAGGTCTAATTCACTTTCATTTATGCTTTGAATTTTCACTGTATTAAGATCTACATTTCTCTTGTGTCTTCATACCACAAACCCTGCACTCTACCCAAGTGTGTGTCCTTTCTTTCTCCACCATGGCTTTATACAACATTCAGTCGAGTAGTGAAAGTGCTTTGAATGTGTATGTATAAAGTAACTTGTGTTAAGTCCTCTGATGTCATTTATGAATGGGACAATATAGTTTTACTATTTTGAAAAGATAAATTTCAATTATGGGCAGCAATCTTCCCTCCTGTATTGGTTACAGGAGAACCTAAAAGTTATCCTTACTATCTTCAAGGAAGAAAGGATAAGAAGCGGCTTTGAAAATTCCTGGTCTGGTTTGAGAGAACTAAAATAAAAATTGATTTTGCTATATGCGTTACTGATTAAGCAATTCTTTTAAGCCGTATTCGAAAATATGATTCCTTTCTGTGATGACACTTTCGCCCTGTTTCCTTTCAATTCACTTTGGATCGTCTTGCTTCTTCAAGCACAGTTCCTACATTTCGTCATTAAGCATTGCACTATCAATAGGCACAAAATTTGTTTAAAAATAATTCAAGATTAAATCTATTGTTGATTATTTTAGACAAGTTTTTCCTACTTTCATAGTCTCTGATTCCTTTTGGAATATCCTTTTATGGCTGATTTCATGAACTATTCTTATCTTATTGTGTTAGTGTAAAATTAATTATCCTTTTTTAACTCTAATGCATTTCCCCATTTACAAAAACAAGATACTGGAACGTGAATATGTGAGTTGATATAAAAACAGATGACGAGATCCTAATCTGCTAATACTTTGTTGTTAATTTTACTTGTTGAAAAAAAGAAATTTCCTTAATATAATAAGGTAGAAATTATTGTAATATTATTGTGGAACACCTCCTACAAACACAGTTTATATTAAGCAAATGGCAATAGATTCCAAACAGAAAGGGTTATGCTCTGTTATATATTAATTCTCATGAGCAATTTGTTAGTGATAATTTAGGACACATATGTAGATTATCAAAGGCACAATCTTGAGAAATGTATTTATATTTAAAAATTCATTGCACTATTATTCTAGCCTTTTTCATAAAATAATTTAATTCAAGATAATCTCAAAATTCAGCAATTCTGCTCACTAAATTATAAAGGAGTGATTTGGGAAATGATATTACATTAAAGCTCCTCCGGTTTCAAGTACAGCTTACTCAGTATTCCACGAATATGAGACGTCTGGAATATTAAATTTGCGGTCATAATTAATGGTGGACACTTACGCTATATTCATCCATATTTTGCAATTTTTCATGTAAAGGCCTCATATGACAATGCAATATCTTTCATAATTACTGGTCCACTCAATAAACGACGATTCATAAGAACTATTATATTTTTTCCCATTTAACTGAAATTCGGAAGCATCTTGTCCTAAACAGTTACAGGGCATCAGAATATCATTTGATACAGCTACGATAGAAAGGTTTCTTATTAACTAAACCTTTTCAATTGATTATTCACATGTTCCATCAATCCCCATTCAGTTTTTTTTTTTTTTTTTTTTTTAAGCAACTTTTCCTTCTTTTCGCTTATATTTCTTACTTTTATTATCACGAAGGTTAAATTTATTCAAAACATAAAAAAATCTACAATTTTAATAAAAAAGACGTAATGAAAATTACACCTCCAAAGCAACATGACATCAAAGCCATTCGCAGAATAGTGCTAAAAAAGGTGTTGACTGCTCATTAAAAATATCCCGGCAGCCGTTTTAATTCCGTGAATTGAAGGCGAAAATATGATAAAAAAAAATCGGGAAAAAAATCACATATATACATATGATATATATATATATATATATATGGTATATATATATATATATATATATATATATATATATATATATATAATATAATATGATATATATATATATATATATATTATTAGATAACTGAACTCTCATCCGGCGGAACATCGCTTATCTATTTTATATATATATATATATATATATATATATAATATATTATTATATATATATATATATATATATATATATATATATATATATATATATATATATATATGCCTTTGTTTGCTATTTCTTTCTGTTATATAGATATATATATATAATATATCTGTATATATATATTATATTTATTACTATCAATTTTTTATTTTTAAATTTAATTATATATTATATAATATATATATATATCTATATATATATATATACTATATATATATACTATATATATATTATATATATAATCTATATAACAGAAAGAAAATAGCAGACAAAGGCATCCTGATCTTTTTTGCGACACATCTGTATTCACAGGCATGCGCCCAAATAAAAGGAGTTCGTTTAACTCATATAATATACCCCCATATGGAAAAAACGAGACTAACTTAAAACATCAGAACTCAGTGAGTGAGGAAAACAAATCGCCCAAGAAGTTTGAGTTTATTTATAGCTAATAAATAGAATTGTTTGTTTTACTGATAATTTCTATATCATTGTCCAAGTAATCATATACTTTATCTGGTAAAGCGGGACCAGAAGAAAGAGTCAAGCAAATGAAAATAAATAACTAATATGCCTTCGATTCGTTAACAGTCGTGTGCCTCGTTACTTAGGGAAATAAAGTATTTTTGTAATTCCAAACGAATCGCAGTGGGCCATTCTAGGTAAATAAGCTTTTGCCTGACAAACTGACTGACTGAGAGAGAGAGAGAGAGAGAGAGAGAGAGAGAGAGAGAGAGAGAGAGAGAGAGACTTCTCAAAAATATCACTGGTTGAATAAGGCTTTCTCTAATAAATAGATGTGAGAGAGAGAGAGAGAGAGAGAGAGAGAGAGAGAGAGAGATGAAAATAGATAAAAACGGGCTAACGTTCATGTTAAATTGGTTAATATGTAATTCAGACTAAGATAAATGGTTCAGGAGAGAGAGAGAGAGAGAGAGAGAGAGAGAGACTTTATTTGGCATTTATTTTTTTTTGCTCGTTTTCAATCATATTCTGGAAAATGTCAGGAGTGTGACTGCTAAGACGGTGTATACTCCGACATATTCAGTCACTTTGACCTCTTAGAAGCTTTCGCTAAAACCCACTTAAGTATCTCGACGCCTCAGTGACAAATAACAATAAAAGAAAACGAGCAGCGCAGTGGTATATAAAATCACCTATTTATAAGCTTTCTGAAACTCTGAAACCCTCAAAGGCCATTCTTCGAGAACGTGGGAATTTTCGTGTATCATTCTAGGACACGCGATAGACCTTTCCCCATGATCAGCTGACCATTGCACGCTGTTCTCTGAGAGAGAAGATTAATTAAGGGAAATTCGATGCGACCCAAATTGAATTCCTGTACTCGGATTCCTCGATGAAGGAGCGGTAAAGGATGCCAATGTTTGGTATCCTTTTCCTTAGTAAATCTTGCAGTCTACAAATGGGCTACTCCATAAATTCCAATATAAGAATGAGCTGAAATCTGCGATCACTAAGTAAAAGTTAACGCCTTGTCCATGCTCATAACGCACGGCCTTAAAACGGGCGTGTTGATAATTGCATAAATATAAATGTTCATAATAAATACGCATTTTCACCAATGACTGGGACTTTTTTTATCGTTGTTATTATCTATACGAAACTTTAACCATTAAATATCGAATCGTAAAAACCCTTACATTTGTAATAACATCACTTTATATGGCACTTTTCATTATATTATTTTCATAAACAGAAATTTTCATAATAACTGTGCAGTTTTACTAATTATTGTGATTTTTTTGCTTGCTACTATTAATATCAATAAAAAACTTTAACAATTAAATATCAAATACTAAAAGCGCTTAAATTTGTAATAAAATCTCTACACACGGAACTTTTCCCGCTTCATGCTTCAACGACGCCAGTCTACAGTGCAGGAAAATCAATTTAATCCAGTTAAACAGGTCTATTTATTTTTGTATTATTATCATTTCGTAATGTTTCGTGCAACTTACACAATAAACGCCAATATCAGTGTAAAGCATCTTTAATGTGTTTAAAATAACACTGTCAGTAATCTATTTGAAGAGAGAAAGAGAGCTAGATACAGACAAAGGATTCCTTTCGATATAATATAAAATCATTTAAGAAGAAATCCTAAAATTGAAAATGAAAAGGATGACGCGCAAAGGAGGCGTATTATTCTAATAACAAAAAAGTCCCTGTTTGTATTTTAATAGAATGGCGGTATTTTGCAGCTTTTTATGCAATGACGTCACTCATTCACTCTTTCAAGCCAACAGAAACCGATGCATTATCAGTAAGTAAACTCGGGAAAATAACCCCTTTAATAAATAATTAAGTTCTCTAAATATTTGAAAGGCAGGAAAGATTCTTGATATGGAATGAAACGCTGGAATGCCTCTAGAGGCTTCGTTTTATTGTCCTCAAGTCAGTTTGCTTATTTATGATACTGCTTTTTATTGGTATAATTTCTATGCTATCTGAATTGCAAAGACTCAGTGTTTCCTAAGCTGTTTAATAGATTGAAAATGTTGGATAGAGACCGATGAAACCCTTTTCAATCTAGACGGCTGATAACATATCTAGTGTAACTGCTTATCTTTGCGGTGACATGGTAAGGGTACTTGGGTAGGGTACTTTCTGATACATGGCTGAAAAATACCCTCGTGTTCCAGGCAATTGTCACCAAGATATCTAGTGCCTTCTGCAGCATCGGCATTGAGTGTTATTCCAAAAGGAACTTACCGGCCTTTGTTAGGCTGCCGTCAACAATAGTGTGAAACTAATGATATTTAGGACACTACGGACACGCCTGAAACATCAAGACCATGTCCTAAGGAATAAACATGTATTCTATTATAATAGCCAGAGGCGCAATCCCCGTTTACCTTCTGATGAAAAATACAAAATAAGAAAAGTTTAAACATATAGATTGAAGCTGACGTCTTTGTGACACTGGTAGCTATAGTAGATTCACATCAATCGTGCATTTGATGTCTAGGCCAGTCCCTTACGACACTCCTGATTGGCTGTTGATAAGCCAATCACGGGGCTGGAAACTCTCAGTCTCTCGAAAGAGTTCTCATGGGTAGGATCTATGTTCCATCTCTCCTGAGGTATGCGTCTTTCAAAAGTACCCCTCAGGAGAGGTGTAACATACATCCTGCCTACGTGAACTCTCGAGAGAGACTGAGAGTTTTCAGCCCTGTGATTGGCTTATCAACAACCAATCAGGAGCGTCGTAAGGGACTGGCCTAGACATCTAATGCACGGTTGATGTGAGTCTACTATAGTTACCAGTGTCACAAAGACGTCAGCTTCAATTTATATGGGTAAGCATTTCTTATTTTGTATTTTTCATCTGAAAGTAAACGGGGATTGCGCCTCTGGCTATCATAATAGAATACATGTTTATAGCTTAGGACATGGTCTTGATGTTTCAAGCGTGCTGTAGTCATAAATATCATTAGTTTCAAACTATTGTTGACGGCAGCCTAACAAAGGCCGGTAAGTTCCTCTAGGAATAACACTCAATGCTGATGCTGCAGGAGGCACTAGATATCTTGGTGACAGTTGCCTGGAACACGAGGGTATTTTTCAGCCATGTATCAGCAATGTACAACAATAGTATAAGAGTATGATTATGTAACCAACGCAACCAACAGATTGGAAAACTCTCGAAGGAGGCCGCTCTTCAGATGTCCATTATTTCATCAACTTTCCGAACGGCCGCGGATATTTTTGTCAAGTCGGTGCTGCTTGTTGTTGTTCTTTGTACGCTGGCCTATAACAAGACTTAGAGTCCTAATAATTTCTTATTTGTATAAACTTTTATCAATTCTTCTCTCGTTTTATCTGGCGTTTTCTGTGTATTCACTGGTTCGTTCAGCTGCCCAATTGAGTTGTATTCCGACAGCTGAACTGGGCAGCAGAACTTTGTATACCTAGAAAACGGTAGATAGAAATAAGAGGAGATTCGATCAAAGCTGAAACAAACAAGAAATTATTAGGACTCTTAAGTCTTGTTGTTGGTACAGTACAAATAACTGGGACGCCAAGCCCAAATGTGCAAATGTTCAACTGTTTAATCTGTAGTTTCATTTCTAGCATAAGAATCTTCTTCAGCTCTCTCTCTCTCCTCTCTCTCTCTCTCTCTCTCTCTCTCTCTCTCTCTCTCTCAAATAAAGATAAGCACAGAAACATATAAATGTGTATGAGCTCGTTTGGCATCATGCCAGTCTAAGGAGAAAGGTTTCCGTTTTTCTTGGCAACTATTCCACTGGAAGTATTTCAGTCAACCGCTAGTAGACGAATTTGAAATTTATCTTATGAGTTCTTTACTGTTTTTGCTGAAAATCATTAATAAGCAAATCTTCGATTTTCCATAAAATGAGACATTAACAAAGAATTATTTTGACCGACTATATGGGCAGTTATGTAATATACTATATTCACTCTTCTGAATATTCAGAGGCTTTTTTATGCGTTATACTAAGACTTAGATCCCAAGATGTATATCATTTTTGTATAATTCTCTGTCAATCTGTCTGCAAGGGCTTACCTGCCAGTGCACTGGAACACAATGATGGAATTAAAAAGAAGTAGTAATTTGACAATAGAAAAGTGAAATTAGTTGTTCCGTTGAAAACCAGTCAACTGTAAAAAATGAACTGAAACGATACGATCACTCCTGCACTAAGCTTAGGCAACTAAAAAACGGCCCTCAATTCTATGGGAGGTCAAAGCCCAAATAATCTTTATTCAATTCACAAATTCGAACTTAGAGGACTCCACCTTTTGCCGGATGAAGATCAGCCTCGACCATTGTCTCTAGACGCCCCACAGTTGTGAAAGCGACAGACTGTCTTTGGTTATCAAGCATCTTTAAAGAAAGGCATCGTTATGCATTAACATTACGGGGAAAAGGACTGCTCTTCCATAAAACAAAAGACAAGGCTATGAGGAATTACGGAGGTAACAATGTTCCCTCCTAATGCTAAGTGGGAGAAATACATTGCCCTCTGGTTAACACTAGCGATTTCTGATTTATTTCATGACCGTCGATATATAAGGGTACAAAAAAGCAAAGTAATTATGCTCGCTGGATTTTGGCTTAACCTGAGAGACATACCCGGAAGACTGTGTTCCCTCTGTACAAAGATTTCAAAAAATTCTCATTCCGATCCGATGTTCTGCGCGATGCAGGCAAGATGAGAAAAAGTTCCGACATCATCTTAATTTTTTCCATCATATCTGAGTTTTATGTGGAAAGTTCGTAGTATTTCAAATCTTTGAAAAAAATTAGACTCTTTCTGAGAGGGAGAGGGGCTAGGGGGTAATAGTTTAGAAGACTAAGATTCTTAGATAATGTGTCAATATAATTAGCAGATTCTCAGTTATTAGAAAGCAGGAATTGAGTCTGTTATAGAGCCAGCTACAATGACAACCATAAAAAGATTCATTGCCAATAAATATTCTTGCTGAACTCTCAAAATATGTGCTGACACAAACATTGTTCACTTGCAAATAAGGTGCACTGTTGCTGATTACGGTCGGATTCATGATAGTCATGTTCTCAGAATACCCTGCAACGGCTGTTTTTGACACTTAGCAAAAACTTCCCCACCATAAACTAATAGAGAAATTGTAATAGAAAGACATACATTGACAAAGGCTTTCAGAGACCTTAATGAAATTATCTATTAAATAAACTTTATAGTTTAGGTGTCATTGGTAAAGAACCGGTAAACAAAAAATCTATTTTTTTTAATGTGCTAGAAGACACTATACTACCCAATGTTATTTACACAGATAATCAAACTCTTGAACAGCTGTTAACTTATGCATGATATAAAATCACCAATTATCCAAAGCTCACCCTCTCCCTTTCCAACAATTAGTCTGTGATTTCCTGGAATTAAAGGATCCCTAACATGAATCCACCCATAATATTTATGAAAACTCGCTGATTTACTCTCCTTAGCACTTTCAAATTTTACTCTATCGTTTCGCTAAAGTTTATATATTTGATTTTCTGGTAATTACATATCATTTTATTTTCTCGAGCCCTTGATAATATAATTAAGTAAAAGAAAGATCATCAATACATATGAATTTAAGGTATCTTAATTCCCTATTATGTTTAGTGATGTATATAACCTCTATGCATTCAACATAGCGTATATATGTGTGTGTGTGTGTGTGTGTGTGTGGATCACATTAACATTAGATAGACATGAATACGGCATTTTCATAACGGGAAATACTCTGCCGTAGGGACCCCTCATACAGTTACACATTATTGATAATAATCATAATAATATTAATTTGAGCGTAATGGAAACTCTCCGTTACGCGAACCAATTGCTATAAAATTCCCATTTTCTTCGAGGTTATAGTCAATAGCTATCGAAATGGGTCTCATGAGGAATAGAGTGAGAGCTTCCATTCTGCGAAATTGTTATAATCAGAGCGTCAGCGCTTCAACATCCCGTTATTCTTTAGGTCATAAAAAGCAAAACGTAATAGGATGGAAACTTACCTACTCAATTTAGAACTCTGCCAGAGGTCCCGTGAGTTTCCCAGGATGGAAAGCTCCGATTTGTCCACATTCTTATATGGTGCTTATAGAACCAATTTGCTTTGACTTTGGTCTGCTATTCCTAAAATCATTCCATGCAGAATTATCCTAGATTTATTTTAAGAGAGAATAAATGAGGAGTTTTATCTACGAAAGAAAACATTCATATATATAGTACACACACACACACACACACACACACACATATATATATATATATATATTATATATATATATATATATATATATATATATATATATATATATGTATGTATGTGACTTAAATTCATCACATCACCGAGACTCATATACAAGCATTAAGCTTCGAAATTAATATATGTTCATATATGTTAACGGAAGGAGGATTTAGCAGTTGATAATAAGTACATCGTCTCATCTTATCGAACCACGGAAGACACAAAGTTAGATCCAACGAGACGACGTACTTACTATCAACTAAAAATATTCCCCTTAGGCCAAGTCTATACTAAATTGTTCTATCATATGGAAATATATATATGTATATATGTATATATATATATATATATATATATATATATCTATATATATATATAGTATATATATAATAGATAGATATATATATATATATATATATATATATATATTATATATAATAGATATACTATATATATATATATATATATATATATATATATATATATAGTATATATATATATATATATATATATATATATCATATATATATATATATATATATATATATATATATATATATATATATATCTATATATATATATATATATATATATATATATATATATATATTATACTATAATATATGATTGGGACTCACAACGGCCTACAAATAGCACCGCAGGGTTTAATAATGGAATGAATAATGCCTATGCATAGTTGATCTATATTCTGGTCCGAGCGGCTGAGATAGCTTCCCAGGCGAAACGAAATCCGGCTGTGAACTGTCATAAAATCGGTGGTTAGTTCGACCGCACATGCGATCACCTGTCAGTAGGTTCTTAGAACTTTGGACAATTCCATCAGTTCATCCGTTCTGGCGAGTGAACTGAATCCGTCCACAAACTGTCGTCCATACGTAAGTTTTAACGCCTATTTCTATGGACTGAAAGGTGTACTGACAGGTAAACTTGATCGGGAATACCCGGCGATAGACAAGTTGGTATAGACCTAGACTAATGTCCTGCGTTTTTATTTAAGATGTTACTAGTGAAAGTAGGCTTCAGGTCCCATTTCCACAATATTTAAGGTACCGATAACTTCTTTTACTACATCATGAAGACTATGAACGTCAGACTCAGGGAGATAGGTAATTTAATTTTTTAAATAATGATTGAAAATTAATGAGAGAAAAATTAATGTTATTAATAATGTTAATTTAATATGCGAAATTTTGCATTCCAAATTCAAAATATTATCTCAGTTTTTCATTTTTTTAAAGAAATCATTGTTTTAAACTATTGGCGGAGAGCAGAGCATTCTTCGTGAACCAGTAAGAATCAGCAGCACATTTATATCTATAAAAAAATGAAAACCAAAAGTAGGACCCAGTCCGTCCAACTTCGATCTCATCAGCTATGTCATCACTGGATTGTTAAGAATTTTTTCGGTAGGATTGGTATCAATCTATTAAATTTCATTCTTAAATTTGAACAAATTACAAGAATGAATTCACTAGTTATACAAATATATCTTAATATACTAATTAAAGGTAATGTTATGCGGTAATGACATTATCTTTCAGGATTATTGCAGATGGTAATAAATAATTCTGAATAAGGACTGCGGAAGTAAATGTAATTTAGTCTATCAAACCTGAAAAACACCAAAGAAAATAAATTGTCTCAGCTGACACTTCTAGCAAATGTTTGCACAAGGGGCGGAGAGTTCTTCGATCTATAAAACATCGTCTTCCTCCAGTGCGTGCGCTGTCTGGTATTTACTGGGGACACTGCCTGCCCTTGTCTTCCTAACCGAAGGAATTTAATAGAAAGAAGGACACCATTTTGGGAACAACTTCAGCTTTCTGCGTTTCTTCAAGTGAGGAAAGAAGAAAACATATTATCTTGAAGACGGCTTTGTTGTTTCATGAATTTGTTCCAGGCTTCTTGAAAATAATTAGAGAAGATGATTACTGTATTCCAAAACCACATCCGCTTGATGTTTCAACTAATGAGAATATGGGGAGGATTCCCTTATGATCTAAATCTCGAACTGATACACAAAGACGAACTAGTTTCCAATAAGAGAAAGCCTTTTCTAAAGCGGAATATGCTGTACACCATTTGGTCCTTCATATTGATTATAATAGCTACAACGACCTGTATTATAAATATAATCCTTATGAAACTAAGTGAAAACAGTGCTATCCAACTGGTAGATAATACGGTGAATATCCTGCACGTCATTAATGCCACAGTATTGCAATATTACTTAGTTTTGTCCGTCAGAAAACTAGCCCATATAGCACTCCTCTTAAGATATGAAATTACAACGCAAGACTGCCTTTCAAAACGCCATTTCATACCAGTGTATGCAGTCTTTGCTTTGCGCTTTTACATAATTTTGAAGCTGATTCTCCTTGTCGTCGACAACTTGAGGAATAGCTCAGACGGGCTCCTCATTATAAACAATTTGGCCTTTTATGTTAGCGTTTTTTTCGTTCCTCTCCATAACGTCCCAACAGGCTGTTTCATTTACTTGATTTCTGAAATATTGTCTGAACGGTTAGACCAAGAGATCAAATGCATCTTTGGAGTAAACATTCTCAATGAAAATAGTTTTACTCAAAATGGAATAGAAGAAAACACAAATAATTGGCCTTCACACTTGAGAAAAATCAAATCTAAAATGTTGCCAGTTAAAGCAAAGAAATCTCGTGCTATGTGTCGAAGGGTTCAGGTCAAATGCATCAGTTTAACACAAAATGCAAGAGATGCAGACAGAGTTACTGGTGAGAAAATGACAGACAGAATCATTGATGAGAAAATGACAGACAGAATCAATGATGAGGAAATGACAGACAGAATCATTGATGAGAAAATGACAGTGTCTTTAGAAGAAAAAACCGATCGGCTCCTCAAGTTTATCGTGAGAATCGATTTAGTAATAAAAGCACTGACACAATACGAGAGCATTCCGATTATCCTGGTTATCATTCCGTATTTCGTCAGCGCAGTTCAATATATATTTCTAGTGATTGCAGAAGGAATTCAAAAGGACTCGTCAGCAGTGATGCCGGTTGTCGAAATTATTACTTTTGTTTTTGTTTTGTGTTCCCCCGATTCTCTAACTGCAAAGGTGAGTCATTATAATCTTCTTAAAAATAGGTCGTTATTGTATTACAGTTGCACAAACTGCTTCGTAGGCTAAGGATGACCAATATTTCACCAGCTTTTGTTCATAGAAGCGACTATATTCTGTTCATAACTAAGCTCGCCCATCTGGCACCATGGCACCCAGCACTTCTTAATGACATAATTCATGTTCAAACACAAAGAGATAATGAAGGCTGTTGTCTAACACTGGTATCCGCCTTGAGTTTACTGTCATTTTCATATTGCAAAGCAAGCTTCTATCACTGAACGACACACGCCCCAAGCGATTCTTTTGTATATCTCCTTATTTCTCTTTTCATTACCGAATTCGCAAAGCTTAAGATCGTTCGTGAAAACCTAATTTGCAGAGAAATTTCAGAGTAAAGTAAGAGTAAGTGAGCGAGTAAAAGAGATTAACATTCAAAAGCGCTCAATGCTATGGAGAGTAAATGCCAAAACCTTAGTCAAAGTTGTCTTCTGAAGGAAGTCGACTGTGACGATGGTAAATATTATACTTAATAATCTCCATTAACTTGACACAACTTCTTGTTTTTCCCTTTAGAGGGACGATATATCATGCCATTTTTTCCAAATCTTTTGTATGGTCATCTGTGATGATAAATAACTTTTTTTTTATTACATTAAACCTAACTGCATAAAACAGAAAACAAAATGGAAAAAAAGACCGAGTAAAAATGAATTAAGTATTCTCACGCCTGTTTTCATTACTATTTTTTTTTTATTATTATTGTAACCACGTTTTTTCTTTTTCGTTTATTTTAAAGCTGCGGCCTGCCTGCTACAATATTATGAAGAGACCATCATCATACCTAGTGAAGCCTCGTAGGGCACTCAAATGATACCTTTCTCGAAAGGTTCGTCGAATATACGGGAAAAGTACATTTTATAATAAACGAGTAAAAAAAGTTTCTTGGGCGCAATCGAGTTTTCTCTACAGCGTACATTGCCTGGTGGTGGCCTGTCCTATAGAGTTGTCAGACACACAATCAGGGCTAATTTTACCTTGAATAGAATAAAAACTACTGAGGATATAGAGGGCTGCAATTTGGCGTGTTTGATGATGGGAGGGTGGATGATCAACATTCTAATTTGCAGCCCTCTAGCCTCAGCAGTTTTTAAGATCGGAGGGTGGACTGAAAACATATGGACAGGAAAAGTTGACGGACGACAAAGTCATCTCAATGGTTTTCTTTGACAGAAAACTAAAAAAGCCCGGTTTAGAGCCTATGAATATAATTGTTTTAATATAAATGAGTATAATATCTTTATTTATTTTTTGTTTTATTCTAATGTTTGTGGCACAGCAACTGGTGTGATATGAGAAGGGAGGTCACAACATTCAAAGATGTTGACTGAAAGTGACCTCACTGATGTTTCGCAAAAACTATAAATAATAGAATCATATAAAAATATGTATATGCTTTTAATACTGAGTAGATATTAAAGACATGAGAATTGCATTTGGTGCATCAATCTATGAGGGAGGCATAATTTATCATAGATTTTATTGATATTAAACAAAGGAAAAATTAAAACAGGATCACCAGACTTACATGGGCTTTGATCAGTTTGTGGAAAAATTAATGCAGTCATCTGACAACAGGAAATTGTTTTGATGTGAACTCGAGTATTTTGTCTAATAATAAGATATATTATTTTTGCATTTCGATGCATCTATAGTACATGCTTTGGAAGATATTATTATTATGAATAAATAAAAAAGATATTACTCATATGAAATTGTTGTTCATAAGTCTTTGTATTCTACTTTATTATTATTATTCTTTTCTACTTTCGTCTCTTTTCTTTTTGTTCTGTTCAGAGACGCGACTGGGTTAATACTCTTCGCTCGGGGATACAACTTGTGCGTGATCCAGCCGTCTCTGAACAGGTAAGTCAAATAAGTTCTCTTTGGTCATTCAAACAGAGAAGACAACTGTGTTGCCTAATACAGGTCGTTTCTTGACAATCCAGTCATGTCTTGCCTGAGTGTCAATACATATGTTTATTTTAGTAACCTGAAGCCAATTCACTTATAGCTCTAATCAAGACTCAAGTGCCCTGGAATGCATTGCATTTCTAATTAGCAGCGTTGTGTCAGACTCTGACGATGAAAGATCCTCTGAAGGACTTCCAGGAATTAAGTCGGGGCAGATTTTCCCGTGGAAAGTTCCCTTAGCGGGATAGTGCCGTCATTGCACCTAACACGGCGCACTGTAGGCATTAGTAAAAGGGTGTCTGCAGTGACCCTTTAGCTTCTATCCTCACCCACTTTGTAGCTTTTCTTCAATCTAGCTTTCCAACCTCTCGGACTATTGCTTCTTAGTTAAACTGCGGGTTTTTTCTCCCCGTCCCACCTTTAGATCCTTATAAATCATTTTATTTATTTGGTGGATCTCTCTTATCTTACTGTCCAACCAATCTAAGTATCTTTTAGTTGTCTTAAGCACTGATTAGTCAACATTGCCCAAGAATCTGGCCTGGCAGCCAAAAGTTCATGATATCAATCAGTCCTGTGGAAACCAGAGTAAAATCGCTCACGCGCATTTCTGTTTCCTCCCACCATAGATGTCACGTGTCATTCATCAGCTGGAAAACGAAGCCACGTTTTCACCTTTCGGCCTTTTTTCAATGGGACGCCATTGTCTCATTCCGGTAGGTGTGAAAACGATTCAGGTAAGAAAAAAAAAAAAAAGTCTTATTTAACCTGCGTTTGTCGAATTTTATTTTCCATTCCATGCGAACTTCTGATAATTCTATTGTGAATGATGACTTTAAAAAAGATTCATTTTGGTCACACCATTTGTACTTTTGTGCTGTTACTTAGTTTAAGTAAATTGCAATTTTTATTATGCTAAATTATCTATTTCATTTATGTAGTTCCTAACAAGCCAACTGAATGAGGTATTAACTCTTGTGCTCAGCATATAAAGAGACAGGCACATTATATGGTTACAGAGCAAGAAGTACTGTGATTTTCACATTAAGTATCTTTTCTTAGTATTGATAGAAAGCGTGCGGGTGTTGACAGACAGTTTCCATCAAAATAGAATTCGTATAGTAAAACATGTTTTGCCTTTCTGCTGAAAATTCGGATACATAATTTCTTTCAGTTTTTTGCATCAATTATAATCCTCCGAATAATACATGGCATTTGATTAGTAATCCCATTTATTTTCCAGGTGATGAGCACAATAGCTACATACGTCGTCATCATCTGGCAGTTCAAAATGTCAGAGAAGGACAAATGTCCAGATCACTGCAATTCAACGCTTTTTCCGTGAACGAATTTGAATTCCACTTCCCACGTCTTGCTATACTTCCACGTTACCTTAAACGTTATGGATTGAGTGTAAGAGAATAGCTTAGGATAATGACAATAGTCAGCAATTTAGAGCCAAGGTGTTTCCGTGTTTATTCCCGCACCGCTGGGAATAATGAGACTGTTTTGAAGCATAAACAAAAGAACAGAATAGTTAGTCATCAAAGGTTGTTGGTAAAAGCTTATTCGGAAAATCGAGAGAATTTCAGGAATACTTTTCAATTCGCCAAGTAAAAATATTAATAGGTACTTCTATAAACCCATATATGATCTGAAAAATAATGCCATGAAAATCAAGATTTCAAATATAACGTGTTCAATTACAAATAAGGTATAAAAATAAAACCTGTCCAACTAATGATAGATTTAACAGCACTATTTATCTCAGTTTCGTATCCTTTGTTATTTATTATAAGTTCATAATGTTACTCATCGTTACAACAGCATTAGATTTATCGGCCTATTTTTATATGCAATTAGTCATCTTCATCAAGATGTTTTTAAGCCTGAAGAAACCTTGGCTAAACAACCAGAACATCGCACCCCACGCAATGCCTTTGCAAATATTGATGTCTGCAGAACATTATTGTATTCCCCTAAAGTACAATAAGACTAAGAAATGTTAACAGACTTCAAATTTTTATTAATAAAAAACCTCAAACATTTATCCAAAGCTGTAGAAACGCTATCCACTTGCAAGTCGGAGAGATTGACTACAAAAGCCAAGTGAGCACGCTAAGCCCAGTAGCTTCAGGCAACGGGATTTTTCAGCCTGAATTGAAGCTTCGTGCTAAAGCTGTTACAACATTTACCGAGTTCACCATAGAAAAAGTCCAACATCCGTAATTCTCCAAAACTCATTCTGGTTGCATAAATGAGATTCCTTGTAAAGACTTGGTTCTATTTGATATATCTTACCGAAAATGTTTGTTTAAATACTATACATTTACTTCAGAGCATTTCGGATACATGAATAAAACTGCTAACTTTTAAGCAAATTTAACAGTTTCATTTTATATAAATATGGTATGTTTTGATGTAGCATCTTTATTTACCGAATTGTTTGTTAATTATTTATTAGAATCTTCGCAAAAACAAGTAGAAACATTGTGGTGTTCCTTCGACATGTTCAAAATCCATTACCTGTAAACGGTTTTGTATATAAGGAAAATGTTGTTTTAAGGAAACAATATCTCAGAGAATTCTCCGAGGACGGAAGGAGAGCGCAAACGATACAAATTTCAGTCTTCCCCATTTCTTTCTCCACGACTGAACCATCTGTCTGGTTCCGGAGAGCAGCAACACACCTCAACCTCCGACTTAACCAAAGAAGGCGATATACGTCCTCGCATTTCGCGCTGGTTCGACACACAAAGGGAAAGGATCCCACGATCCTTGATACTATGCCAGGTTACCGGCACACAACTGACCGGTCACGGCATGTGAAAAAAAAAGTGAAAAAAAAAAATAAATAAAAAAAAAAACAGCGACCCCTCATATTAGCAATCGGATTGCAGTAATACCTAGATTTTTCCTCTGCTCATGCACAATGACGAGTGAAGAAATAAATTGCCACGCGCCAAACAAATAAAGGAATGAATAAATACATAAATAAACAAGCCGCTACAGGATTCTCACCAATCGTCCTGATGTACTATGTACAAAGACTCAAAAAGCAAAAAACAAAAAAACAAAAAAAAAAAGAAAATTAATTCTAAACCAACTGAGCACATGCCATTTCGCATTCATTAGAAACAACGCCCCAAGCTTCCCCTAACCCCTCCCCCATACAGGGGTCCTTACCCAGGCATCGACCGGAAAAACAAAAGTTCTCGAAATCACTCCTACAGCAAGGACTGGGCACAGGAAGACAGGCTCAAATTAACCCAACTTCCTCAGGTTCGTGTGGCCAATCCGACCTCCGCCTTCAACAAACCTACAACAAAGAGTGATAAAAAAAGGGATAGAATGAATACGTACTTTGCTAATTAATTAAAAAGATAAACATATACGGTCATTTCTACACAGTCCAGTGTACTCCAATGTTTTTTGTTTTTACTAATAATACAGCAATCAAGCAGTTAACATTACGCAAAAAAACAATGCAAGTGAAAAATTCATGCACTTAGATGAAAAATTTACTGAAATCCATTTACATGAATATGTCTGAACAATGGCAAAATATTTTCATTTGAAAAAATGTATACAAATCATTGATTGTCACTATCCACTGCTATTGTACATGTCAATATTTCCCTGCATATCATTTATTGGTTTCGAACCTATGTATATCTCACTTTTTATTTTTTGGTATTGTATGCACTGACGCATGTATACAAGTTTTTGCTTTGTATTCTTTTTTAAAATGTTCTGAAGATTTCCAGCAATGATTACCTATTTAACATTTCTAAAACGAATGTCTCTCTTTATCCTTCACCATTTCTTGTATTACATGAAAAATATTGTACACAATTTTCCCGTCTTTGTATCTGTGTGCGTGAACGGAGTTATCGATGTTTTTGAAACTTACACTAAAGATCAGGATTGAACAGCATTATTAAATTGAAACTGGCCAGAAAATTCACTTTTTATTGATTATATATTTTGTATAAGCATAATTTACTGTTGTTTTTCTTTGATGATGTTCGAAAGAGCCCATTGGCTTATCTTTTGATGTCGTTCTTTAATTATATCTGAAAGCATTTATTGAAGTTTTATTAGATAGTTTCCCTACTATATGACATTTTTTAATGCTACATTTCCATTCGATTTTTCACCCACTATCAGTATTATCTACCAATTATTGCTGATGCTGATTATGTTTGGAAATACATTAATTTTGTTTTATTGCTTTGCCTCACTATGAGGAGTATAAGCCTTTCCCTCTCAAGGAGTGAATAATTCAGTCCCTAAGCATACGGGCTCAGAATTAGGCCAAATCGGCAATTCTGGGAGGCCATTCAGCACTGTAATGATCAGTTACATATTTGCATAATGATTGTAAAATGATACATAGCACAAATACTTATTGAGAAAAGTCACAGTGTATATTATACAGTAACCCCTTTTCCACAGATAAAATAAGAGTCGACCGGCTTAGCCAAGCATTTATAGGTATAATATTAGTTAAACATTTCCCTATATTTTGATTTTGAAAAATGTTATAAGTAGTTTTGTTTTTTGTTACACAAAACATTTAGGTCTAAAGATTTTGAGATCTAAAAAAAAATAAAACCCTCCTGAGGCCGAAAAAAATGGTGTAGGCCGAATAAAAAAAAAAGAAAAAGAAAACAATACCACAGCTCTCAAAGAAGAACATTCGAAAGAACAATAATAACTTCAATTTCCTTTAAATGGGTGTCATTTAGCTTGGTTGCCAGCATACTATTAGTCCTCATAATATCCATTACTGAGTGACTCGTTTAGTTGTTTTAGATTAATCAGCCTTCTGCAGGCATGGGACTCACCGAAGGACAGCACCCCGATCTTCGGTCTCGTGCTGAAACACGGTTCTATGTGTTCACTTGCATCATATCATACAGTGAAAGGGACAAGTCCAATAAAACGTTAGCAATCCGAGCGCTGATGGGTCGGGTAGTTGGGTAGAATTCGCTGGTGTGTTATTCATCAGTCGCCTGTCCGGAAAGCAGATTCCTCAGAGGTATCCTAGTATTGCACCAGCCAAGGTTTTTTTTCCATGGCCCCATGTTAGGTTGGGTTTTGGCCAGTTGTAATAATTTGGGTGTGGGAAACATTAAGAGATCAGTTTCAATCAAACTAACCATAAATGTTTACGGAACTTGGTTACATCTTGAGAAAATGCGCCGGGAAAAACTTCACGTACGCATTACTTAGGTTCCAACTCCTTTTATGACCTTTGTGTCCGGATTGCTAATGCCCTGACTTCTGTTACTCCCGCTTCATACAGTTTTAACAAA
Organism: Macrobrachium nipponense; assembly: GCF_015104395.2. Lineage (NCBI taxonomy): Eukaryota > Metazoa > Arthropoda > Malacostraca > Decapoda > Palaemonidae > Macrobrachium > Macrobrachium nipponense. The sequence goes on along the minus strand of NC_061110.1, from coordinate 32,647,875 downwards.
ATGCCTGGGTAGACGAAATCGTGACTCCGCTGATATACAGTTTCTGGTGCTAACTAAAGAACCAA
>NC_061110.1:32615310-32632810 GCF_015104395.2 Macrobrachium nipponense | reverse complement strand
TCATGCACTGCGTGTATCGTCTAGTGTTTGTTTACTGGCGACACTGCCCGTCCACTTCTCCCTGACCGAAGAAGTTCAATAAGAAGGATATCATTTAAAGAGAGACTTCAGTTTCGTCTGTTTCTTCATACAAGGAACGAAGAAAGTCATATCTTCAAGACAGATTTGTTTACTTCATAAATTGTTTCCGGCTTCTTGAAAATAACTAGAGCAGATGTTGACTGTATTCCATAACCACATCTACTTTATGTTTCAACTCATCCGAATTTGGGGAGGATTCCCTTATGATGTAAACTTTGAATTGGAACTCAAAGATGAACCAGATTCCAGAAAGAGAAAACCTTTTTTGAAGCACAATGTTTTATACACCATTTGGTCTATCATAATCATTATAGTAGTGACAACGTCCTTTATCATAAATATAAGCCTTATGCGACCAAGTGCAAACAGTGCTATCAGTTTGGTACAGAATGCGATGAATTTCCTGTACGTCATTAATTCCACAGCATTGCTATATTACTTAGCTTTTTCCGTAAAAAAACTAGCCCGCATAGCATTCCTTTTAAGGTATGAAATTGTAACACGAGACTCCCTTCCAAAAGGGCATTTCATACCAGTGTATGCAGTCCTTGCTTTGCGCTTCTGTGTCACTCTTATGGTATTGCTCCTTATCGTCGACGACATAAGGAACACATCAGACAGATTCATCATTCTGAACTATGTGGCATTTTCTGTTTACGTTGTTTTTACTCCTCTCCATAACATCCCAACCGCCTGTTTTATTTATTTGGTTTCTAAAATATTGTCTGAACGGTTAGACCAGGAGATCAAATACGTCTTCGGAGAACAGGTTTTCAGTGAAAATGATTTTACTCAAAATGGATTGGAAGAAAACACAAATATTTGGTATTCACGCTCAAGAAAAATTAAATCTAAAATGTTGCCATCTAAAGCAAAGAAATCTCAGGTCAAGTGTATTAATACAACACAAGAAATAAGAAATGCAGACACGATCATTGATGAGAAAATTCTTGTCTCACTAGAAGAAAAAGCAGACCGGCTTCTCAAGTTTATCGTAAGAATTGATTTGGTAGTCAAAGCACTGACACAATACGAGAGCATTCCGATTGTACTGGTTATTATTCCGTATTTCTTCAGCGCAGTTCAAAATATATTTCTAGTCATTACAGAAGAAATTCAGAGATACCTGTCATCAGCGTTGCCGGTTGTTGAAGCTGTTACGACTTTCGTTTTTTGTCCTCGTTTCCCCCAATTCTCTAGCTGTCAAGGTGAGTCATTATGTCTAGCAAGATATGACGTGATTGTATTACAGCTGCACATACTGTTCTGTAGGCTAAGGTTTACCAACATGTTACAAGCCTTAGCCATAGAAGCGACCATAAATCTGCTTATAACTAAGAACAAACCCCTACCACCATGGCACCCAGCACTTCTACTAAATACGATTCATGTTCAAGCACATAACATAGATGATGAAGGTTGTCGGCGAACCCTGACATTCGCCGTGAATTCTACAGCCATCTCCGTATTTCAGTGTTGTCATAGCAAGAATCTGTCACTGGAACACTCATGTTACAACCCATATTTACTTATCCACGTCATTGCATTTTCATAACCGAAGGCGCAGTGCTTAAAATCGTTCATGAAAATCTATTTTACAAAGAAATTTGCGAAAAAAGTAACAAAGAGGCGAAAAAGAAAAAGAGATTCAATTTCAAAAGCGCTTTATGCTAAGAGTGTAAATTCGACAACTTTGTTAGGAGTTGCCCTCTGATGAAAACTGACTGTCCACTACAAATACAGCTGACTTGGCGAACCTCTAACGATACCTGATGTGTATATTTAGTGTGCATGATAAACAACAAGTGATATGGTTGCTGACCTGGAAAAGAAGGTTGTTCAGTATGACGATGATGCAATACTTTGAGTGTGGTAGTCTCCACTTGTAAGAAATGGACCTGCCCTTAGTCTCAATCGTGACCTGGAGCGGTTAAGTGAAAGGTGTGGTGTAGTCGATGGATTTTAAGGCCGAACTCCAGTAAAACTAAAACACGATTGGTTAGCAGCTCTCGTTCAGTTTTTCCACTCCATCCTCCGCTTTCAATGGATGGGACTCTGCTGAATGAGTCTACAGGCCCCCATACATTGAACGATTATCTGAACGATTGTCGTTATCGACAAACGCACACTCTACTCAGACAGTATGAACGATGTCTGCACCGATTTCAGTCTGACCAATGATTTTGTCTCGGAAAGACATGGTGTCATCTCTAGAAGAGACGCGCTCGATAGCGTTATATTGGCAGACAAACCCATACGTTAAAAGACCTGTGTATGGCAGACTGAAGTCGCAAGCAAGCAACCTGGTTGTGACAGGTTCCCGCTGAGATCGCTCAGACACAAAGCTCCGCCCACTTTTGCATTCAGACAAGCCCATACACAGTGTTTTTGCGAACGAAACAGCCAAATGTATGGGGCCCTTAAGGCTTCAACTATTCTTGGTGTAACTTATGATTCACATCTTACTTTTGAGAACCATTTAATGAAAGTGTCAGCAAATCCCGCACCAAAGTTAAGCGTTGTGTGTAAGGCTTCTTGTATGTATAACAATGAAAAAATCAGTGCGACCTGTTTTAGTATTTGCCCCTCCTTAACTATAATACCGTTCCCATATGTTAATGTCTGTTTCTGCCAGTGATGTATCTCTTTCAGATAGAGTGCTTTCGTGGTGGTAGGTTCTGCTTCCTAATAGTAGCAGTCAAAACTTGGCCCTCGACGAATGGCTCTAGTTTGTCACTTTTTCATAAGCTTTATTTTAACAGAGATCTTTCTCATTCACAACTGAACCCTGATCCTTCTTTTCTGCAGAGAGTAACCAGATTTGCTGAACAGAAATAACAATATGTAGTAAATGGGCCTCACTTCTGAACTTCTCAGTTCCAGGGGTCCTTGATTCCTCACACCGTTGGACTGTGGAACAGGCTCCCTGAGGATGTCGTGCAACTGGAACTTCAAAAGTTCAAGCGAAGATATATTCCATTACTACCCTAAAACAGTTACCTTCTATTTTAATAATTTATGTAATTTATATCTATTTATTGATAATAATAATAATAATAATAATAATAATAATAATAATAATAATAATAATAATAATAATAATAATAATAATAATAATAATAATAATAATAAAAAAAATGTGGCACCGTGGAGGAGTGGGTTAGGTCGTCAATAGACTTAAGTCAAGTTAAGCAACATTGGCTCTGGTCAGTCGTTGGATGGGTGACCGCTCTCCTCGGCGTTGATTCCTTGGGAAAGGATCTTTACCATAATTTCCTCAGTCTACTCAGCTGTAAATGAGTACCTATCCCTGATGGGGTAGGGTCCAGCTATGGGTTAAATAGCAAAACTCAGCAATGATGGAAAGAAATGAAGGATTAAACGACAACGACGTAAATGGAACCTCTGGCAACAGAGGAGCTTCGTCCGGCAACCAGGTATTCAACCCAATTGAAGGGGAAGACGGTCAGGTACTTGGAGGTCGTCATCCAGCAACTGATCACCACAACGACAATAATCAACAGCCTGAGATTGGAGCTACAGAGGCAAAAAGGAAGAAATGGACAAGAGAAGAAAATAAGGAAATATGGAGATGCTACATCAGAAGCAACCCGACGGAGAGAGGATATAGAAAAAGATTGGTCAACATCTGGAATGAGAGGAATAACACCCCCCAAACAGAGCAGAGGCTGGCAGACCAAGCAAGGAACATAAAGAAAAAGAACTGGCTCTCCCCAACAGAAAGAGAAGAACTGGAAAGGGAAATGTCACACGACAACGAATTACACGAAGACGAACTGAGAGACGATGCAAAGAAGACGACAGGGAGGATGAGGTACCAAACAACGACACACGAAGAAACACCGACGAAGTAACAGAGAGGACGGAATGGGTAGAAAAGATTAGACAATGGATGGAGCCAGATACAGAGAGAACAAAGATCCCCTCCATGAAAGCCTACAACACCAAGAAATTAAGGGAGAAAACAAGTGAGGTCAATGAAATACTGGGCATAATACAGACCACCAGTATCACAGAAACAAATAACTTGACATATGCAGGAGCAAGATTAGTAGCAGAACTGATGGGAATTCGAACACCAACACCACCAGCACAACCAACCCAACAGAAACCAAAACAGCAACCTCCTTGGAAAAGGCGCCTGGCGGAAAAGCAAATCATGGTGATGAGATCTGACTTGAGTAAACTGAAAGAGATGGCAGAAAAAAGGCTAAGAAGCAAGAAAACAAAGGAGGAACTCAACGAGAAATACAAAGTACAAGAGAGGGACTAAACAACACAATAGAAGATGTAAAAACAGAGGCTTAAGGCCAAAGCACATAAGATCCAACGGTACATGAACAGGAATAAGGGATACCAACAGAACAAACTATTCGGACCAACCAGAAAAGACTATACAGCCAACTAAGAGGGGAAGACAACCACCCAGAAATTCCCGAAGCCGAACCAAGTAAGAGACTCTGGGAAAACATATGGAGCAATTCGGTATCACACAACAAACATGCAACATGGCTCCAGGAAGTCAAGGAAGAAGAAACAGGGAGAATAAAGCAAAGATTCACAGACATCACGACAGACACAGTCAGACACCAACTAAAGAAAATGCCAAACTGGAAAGCCCCAGGTCCCGATGAAGTCCATGGATACTGGCTCAAAAACTTCAAGGCTACCCACACCCACGAATAGCAGAACAACTCCAGCATTGTATCTCAAATCACCAAGCACCCAAATGGATGACCACAGGAAGAACATCCTTAGTACAAAAAGACAAGAGTAAGGGAAATATAGCCAGTAACTACAGGCCTATCACCTGCCTACCAATAATGTGGAAGTTACTCACAGGTATCATCAGTTAAAGGCTATACAACTACCTAGAGGAGACAAACACCATCCCCCACCAACAGAAAGGCTGCAGAAGGAAGTGTAGGGGCACAAAAGACCAGCTCCTGATAGACAAAATGGTAATGAAAAACAGTAGGAGAAGGAAAACCAACCTAAGCATGGCATGGATAGACTATAAGAAAGCCTTCGACATGATACCACACACATGGCTAATAGAATGCCTGAAAATATATGGGGCAGAGGAAAATACCATCAGCTTCCTCAAAAATACAATGCGCAACTGGAATACAATACTTACAAGCTCTGGAATAAGACTAGCAGAGGTTAATATCAGGAGAGGTATCTTCCAGGGCGACTCACTGTCCCCACTACTCTTCGTAGTAGCCATGATTCCCATGACAAAAGTACTACAGAAGATGGATGCCGGGTACCAACTCAAGAAAAGAGGCAACAGAATCAACCATCTGATGTTCATGGACGACATCAAGCTGTATGGTAAGAGCATCAAGGAAATAGATACCCTAATCCAGACTGTAAGGATTGTATCTGGGGACATCAGGATGGAGTTTGGAATAGAAAAAATGCGCCTTAGTCAACATACAAAAAGGCAAAGTAACGAGAACTGAAGGGATAAAGCTACCAGATGGAGCAACATCAAACACATAGATGAGACAGGATACAAATACCTGGGAATAATGGAAGGAGGAGATATAAAACACCAAGAGATGAAGGACATGATCAGGAAAGAATATATGCAGAGACTCAAGGCGACACTCAAGTCAAAACTCAACGCCGGAAAGAAATATGATAAAAGCCATAAACACATGGGCAGTGCCAGTAATCAGATACAGCGCAGGAATAGTGGAATGGACGAAGGCAGAACTCCGCAGCATAGATCAGAAAACCAGGAAACATATGACAATACACAAAGCACTACACCCAAGAGCAAATACGGACAGACTATACATAACACGAAAAGAAGGAGGGAGAGGACTACTAAGTATAGAGGACTGCGTCAACATCGAAAACAGAGCACTGGGGCAATATCTGAAAACCAGTGAAGACGAGTGGCTAAAGAGTGCATGGGAAGAAGGACTAATAAAAGCTGACGAAGACCCAGAAATATACAGAGACAGGAGAAAGACAGAAAGAACAGAGGACTGGCACAACAAACCAATGCACGGACAATACATGAGACAGACTAAAGAACTAGCCAGCGATGACACATGGCAATGGCTACAGAGGGGAGAGCTAAAGAAGGAAACTGAAGGAATGATAACAGCGGCACAAGATCAGGCCCTAAGAACCAGATATGTTCAAAGTACGATAGACGGAAATAACATCTCTCCCATATGTAGGAAGTGCAATACGAAAAGTGAAACCATAAACCACATAGCAAGTGAATGCCCGGCACTTGCACAGAACCAGTACAAAAAGAGGCATGATTCAGTAGCAAAAGCCCTCCACTGGAGCCTGTGCAAGAAACATCAGCTACCTTGCAGTAATAAGTGGTACGAGCACCAACCTGAAGGAGTGATAGAAAACGATCACGCAAAGATCCTCTGGGACTATGGTATCAGAACGGATAGGGTGATACGTGCAAACAGACCAGACGTGACGTTGATTGACAAGGTCAAGAAGAAAGTATCACTCATTGATGTCGCAATACCATGGGACACCAGAGTTGAAGAGAAAGAGGGGAGGGGAAAAATTGGATAAGTATCAAGATCTGAAAATAGAAATAAGAAGGATATGGGATATGCCAGTGGAAATCGTACCCATAATCATAGGAGCACTAGGCACGATCCCAAGATCCCTGAAAAGGAATCTAGAAAAAACTAGAGGCTGAAGTAGCTCCAGGACTCATGCAGAAGAGTGTGATCCTGGAAACGGCACACATAGTAAGAAAAGTGATGGACTCCTAAGGAGGCAGGATGCAACCCGGAACCCCACACTATAAATAACACCCAGTCGAATTGGAGGACTGTGATAGAGCAAAAAAAAAAAAAAAAAAAAAAAAAAAAATAATAATAATAATAAAAATAATAATAATTAATAATTTTTGCCATTAGGAGGAGGACATAATTCAGAAAACGTTTTCCATTTCTTATGGAGGAACAATAGTGATGACAAAAATTTGTTCACTACATTTAACCAATTTTCATAGAAAAGAAAGGCTTAACTGAATCATTTAAATGAAAATATCTAGGGTCCGTTCTCGAAAGAAGCAATGGAAAAAATGCGAGTACAAATGAATTGAACATTGCTACGCAGGTTTTCATTACTATTTCTATTTCCCATGTGTAACTTTTCTCGGAGGGTTCCTTGAATATGAAGGAGAGGCACCTTTATACGAAAAATAGACCGGCTTAGAGCTAATTAAGACAATCATATTGGTGTAACGCAATTATACCTTTTCATCGATTTTATGTATACTTTTTTTCCAATGTTAGTTACGCAGTAAATGATCTGATGTAAGAGGTGAATCCAGGTAAAAAAGAAGAAAAATCATAATAAAAAAGTCACAGGGAAAAAAAGTCCCATTAAACGTTATTAGATGGTGACCCCAAGGGTTTTACACCCAATATATATCGACCTTTGCAGCGTGTTTAGTGAAAGCCCGTTGGAAAAATCCCGCATGAAAATGAATAAATAAATAAATAAATAAACAAAAAACTAAATATCATAGAGATAATGACCTCAAGAAATAATGCAAATTTTTACTTGTGACTTTATTACCACGCAACCATAAATTAATGTGACATTTTTATGTGACCTTTCCTAGTCAAAATTGTGACTTTTTATCCGTGACTTTATTACCGGCCACCGCAGTGAGTAAGGTCCCATAAAACATGTTGACCGAAAGTAATCGCAGGGATGTCTAAAAAATTAAACAAATAAATAAATAAAGTTATAGAATAAGTACATGTACTTGCTTGGAATATTGGTTTTACATTAAAGATATTTGAATTACGTTTGCTAAATTAGTCTGTGAGAAAGAGACAATTTAACATAATTGATGAATAAATAATAGTGGAACACCAGATTTACATAGGTTTTGGTTAATTTACGGGGAAAATATCCTACTTAACATAAGAAATCGAAGAAATCTTGTGAGCCACGTGTATTTTGACTAATAATGACATATATCATTACTTTGCATTCCAATGTACTTATAATACATGCTTTGGAAAATATGATTAGAGATGGAAAAGATATTGCCCATATAGAATTATATTTAACAAGTCCTTGTGTTTTAGTTTTTTATATGTTACTTTGTTTTTTCTTCTTCTTTTTCTTTTTTAGAGACGCAACTGGGCTCATACTCTTCGCTCAGAGATACAACTTGTCCGTGATCCAGCCATCTCTAAACAGGTAAGTCACTTAAGTCGTCTGTGATTTGTTTGTGTAAACCTGATGTCAATTCATTTATACCTCAACTCAAGACCCAAGTGCCTTGGAATGCTTTAAAATTTCAACTAATAGCGTTATGCCAAATCCTAACAATGAAAGATTCTTCATTTCATAAAAGACTTGAGGGATGAAGTAAAGCGTGAATATTCCCGTGAAAAGTTTCCTGTAGAGGGGGTAGTGCCGCCAGTGCACTTCACTTCACATGGTGTACTGCAGACATTACTTAAAGTTGTTTGTAGTGGCCCCCTTCGGCCCGTAGCTTCACACATTATCTTGCATTTCTTCAGTCTTGCTATCCAGCCTCTCGAATTTTGTTACTTTGTGCAACTGCGGCGTTTTCTCCTAGTTCTTTCCTCCCGTAGATCCAAAGGGTAAAGAGAACACACACTTCTCTAGCCTTTGTAACTGCGGGCGAAGGTGGCGCCTCTACCGGCGGCCGCGTAATTGGAGTTGGAAGATGTCAGCAACATGACAGGGACACAGTTTTGTGCTGCAGTCAATTGCCGTAATTCAAGAAAGAAGAGGCCTGAATTATCATTTTTTCGATTCCCCAAAGACAAGGAAAGGGGAATGATATATTGCCAGTAATATTTTATCAACACTAAGTTCACACTACCGCAGGGGTTTTCAACGGTTTTTATTTTTTTTTACCACTACCCTTTCGGGTACTTGTAATGTCAGTAATGTACCCCCCTCTACTTCGTATAAAGAAAGCAAAACAATATCAGAAAAAATTCAATTGTGTTTATTTGCAAGTGCTGTACTGAAGGAAAGTAAGTACATAACTCTCCTGACATAACAAGTATTATTGTAAACATAAAGAACTCCATAAAATATAAAAGTTTTTTTTTTATTAATTACCTATTTCATGCAGTAGATTTTCAAGGTTATGGTACTGAGCTGCAAAAACAAAATACATTATGATTACATCAGCAGCAAAGGGAGTTAATGAGATTGCTGAAACTGTATTTCATCAGCTAGCCTAGTTAGCCAGGGAGCAGTTTTTGCTAAAGCACATTGAAGGCTGGCTTCCACATTCATTCGAGACCTTAATTTTGATTTTATGAGAAGTGAGCTGGAAAACCCAGTTTCACACAGAAACTAAGTTGATGGGAAAAACAACTGAGAACGGAGAGGCTCCTCTGCGTCATGTGGATATAATTTGAATATTTTGCACCAGAACCTTACCAAAGACTTTCTCAAATAGATCACAAGCGCTGGAGCCATTCACAAGTCCAATAAACTCTTCCTTAATAGCATCATTAACAAAAGCAACATCTGTATGGAAAGGGTCTCTAATTATCTATAAGTTTCCTTCAGTCACATTAGAAAAGCATCTAACTACAGTAGAGGTGTCCTGCCTGTCAGCAAGTAGGCAGCAAGTCCCCTAACCCTAACAACCCATGGGGGGCGCGTACCCCCTGATAGACCCTTGGCGGACCATCTGGGGTACGCGTACCCCAGGTTGAAAACCCCTGCACTAACGCAATTATGAGATATGTTGATGATTAGTCTCTCGCTGTCCTTTGACCAAAGAGTGTACAGTACTTTAGTTGTTTCATTCACCATGTTTTGTCTAGACAATACAATGGTAACTGAGTGCTGGTATAGCGAATCAGGCATTCTCTTACTGCTCAAGTTAATTCATATAGCAGTGTTTGTTTGTTTAATTGACTTTCCACGGAAACTGTCGGTTATAATCACTTAGATTTCTTTTTTATTCTTCTTTGGGTGCTTTTTTTTCTAGATTCTTCTTTCATGCCTCTTCTTTCGTTGTCTTCTTTCTTGCATTGTTACATTAACAAACTTTCCTGTAAAAACTGAGCGCTGGTGGTGTGTGTGGTATTATGAGAAATGCGCTAAGTAAAAGTTCTTCTTTGCCAATGAGTGTATCAGTACAGTCAGTAATGACCTTCCCTCGGGGAGACCTTCCACTCGAGGAATGCAATGTGTTACCAAATATTACCAGTTTCATTGTGCGAAAGATTCGTCACAAGGTTAGTAGATAATGCAGGACAGGGCTTCAAAGTTCTCTTGATCCACACAACCCTGTTCATGTTTTCCTTTCCAGGAACAATTATGGTAACACACTAGGAGAGGAGCTACTAATTGTGTCAAGGACAGTCCTTTACGACATGATTAATCAAATGGAAAACGAGTATTGAAAGACGATTTCTGATGTTTACTACATAAGCAGAGTTCTCTACAGACTTGTGACGGGCTTGGAGAAGATGCAAGGAAAGTTTTTAGCTAGTTCTGTGTGTAGTTGCAGGTTCTTCACTGTCAACCTCTTTATGCGCATCAGCCTTCATCACACTTTAAAAGATGCAAGCAAAAGTCTTTTAGTTGCAGGTCGAAAGAACAGAAAACTCAAGAAGTTCAGTCATTTGTAATACTGAAAATGTACACTCACAGTGTAGGGCCCAGATGTACTAAACATAATTGCGATGTCTTAAGTTACGATGGTGTTTGCATCCTCATTTTTCTGGTTTCATTGTGATAATATTCCTGCTATCCATTTCATTTCTGAATAATATGGTTAGCAACATATTTGTATTTGTCAACAGTTGCAGAAGAAAGTTAATAAAAAGTTTATTACGATCTGGTATGTGACCATGTAACTTAGAGAAAGCCTTAAAGAACACAAAAATGTGATGCAATGAACAAAATCTTAACTTTATACAATCGTGAATGTTAGTGCATCCGGGCCCATCATAATAATGTAGATATAAATTTGAGTATTATAAAATAGATATCAATGTATTGCAACAGAGAAGTTTCAGTGTGTTTATAGTTTGTCCTGATATATGTTATAAATCTATTTATATATTCATTTATGCATTTCCTTTTATCCATCATTTTCAATCTTTTGAATGAAACCTGGTTTAGCACCAGTAGTTATAGATAAAGAGAGAATAAGCAGATATGTATTTTCCATTGTTTCTCTATTAAGATATTTAAATAATCCAGATGAGTGCATTGCTATATAAATAATAATAAAAGATCAGAAGATAATGTTACAACCCACAAAAGTACTAACATTCGTCTTAAACATTAGTGTTGTTTATGCCAGCACAAGTAACTTTACGCGCTCACCGTCGGATGGCGCCACCGTTGCCGCAGTTACAATTTTCCTATAAAGTCTCGCGCGACTGTCCACTCTTTACGGCCCCAGACTCTTTGCTAGATTCTTGTTTTTCATCTCCTTTACGTTCTGGATCTCTTCTTATCTTGCTGTCCAACCACTCCAATTCCCCCATTTTAATTATTTTCAAATACTGATTGGCCAAAATTGCCCAAGTGCTTGGCCAGACAGCCTAAATTTCATAAAATGAATATATCCCGTGGAAATCAGAGTAAAATCGCTAACGCGCATTTCTGTTTCCTCCCGCCACAGATGGCACGTGCCATTCATCAGCTCGAAAACGAAGCCACGTTTTCCCCTTTCGGCCTTTTTTCAATTGGACGCCATTGCCTCATTCCGGTAGGTAAGAAAAGGATTTAGGTAAGATATTTAAATGAAAAGAAGTCTTTTCAACCTGACTTTGTCGAATTTTGCTAAAAAATTCTTGTGAAGGTCTGATAATTCCATGGTGAATTATATGATTTTTTAAAAATTCATTTTGACAAAACTATTTGTATAATTGGGTTATTATTTAATTTTAATAAAGGGACATGTTTATTATGGTAAATTACCTTTTTTATTTATGCAGTACATGACAAGGCAAATCAATGAGGTATTGCAATATCAAGTCTTGTGATATGTGCGCGAAAGGAAAGGCAATTAATGGTTGAAGAGCATACAGGATTGTGAGCCGTACATTCAGTACTTTGTCTTAGTATTGGTAATAACTGAAAGGGAGCATCTTCCAACAAGAGAGAAAGGCCGGGGAACCACTAAACGCGTGCAGGTGTTGTCCGACAATTAAAAAAAAATTATTTTCCCACTGAAAATTCGAATATTCTTTTTCAGAGATTTTTTCATCATTTATTTTTTTTCTACAATAATGCACGGGATTTTATTACTAATTACATTTATTTTTCAGGTGATGAGCACAATAGCTACATACATCGTCATCATCTGGCAGTTCAAGATGTCAGAAAATGGAAAACAAACAGATGATAAAAGTTTAATTTTTCTGTGAACGAATCTCACTTCGCACATATTATATACTTTCACATTACCTTCAAGGTAACTGATTTTAGTGTAAGCGAATGTCAAAAGATAATAACAACAGTCAGAAATTTAGCCAAAAGATCTTTCCGTGTTTGAAAGAGATTGTTTGAAGAAGGGTAAAGGAGTAAACAAAAGGACCGAAAGGTTAATTATCACAAGTTGTCGGTAAAAAGATAATTCAGGAAATCGAAGGAATGCCATCATTCTTTTCAACTCGCCAAATATAAATCTTAATAAGTAGTCAGCAGGAACTACTTCTATAAATACATATGTGATATCGAAAATAACGATAGGAAGATCAAGATTCAAATACAACGCGTTCAGTTATGAATAAGTTATGGAAATAAAACTTATTCAACGAATGCTATATTTTACAGAAATATCAGTCCAAGTCTCCTATGATTCGTTACCGTTTAATAAGTCCATGATTATATTCATAAAGTTTCCTTTATTCATTATCACAACAACATTAGATTTATTGGCCTCTGTTATATGCAACTGGTCGCCTTTTTTGAAGATGTTTTTAAGCTTAGAGAAATTTAGCTAAGACGGCTCGAACATGGCACCTCACGAAATTCCTGTTAAAATAATGATGTCTTCAGAACTTTCATTATCATATTTCTCTGAAATACAAACCGATTAAGAAATTTTAACATATCTCAAATTACCATTAATAAAACAGGCTCAAGCATTAACCCAAAACAGCTATAGAAAAGTTATGTACTGGTTAATCGGAAAGATTAAGTACAAAATCCAGATAGGCATGCTAAGCCCAGTCGCTTCAGGCAGTGTGATTTTTCAGCATGAATTGAAGCTTCAATTGAAGTAATTTCTGTATTCCTTCGACACGTTCAAAATCCATAGTCTTTAAACAGTTTTGCATAACAGGAAAAACATTTTTAAAGGAAGCTATGTCTAAGAGGAATTCTCCTAGAAAGGAAGGCGAGCGCGTTCGTCTTCCCCCTTTCTCGACGACTGAATCATCTGTCTGCTTCCGGAGAGCAGAAACACAGCTCTGCCTCAGACTTGACCGAAGGAGAAGGCGGACTACATCCTCAAGGTGATTCTGGACACTTTTCTTCCTTCACATCTCGCGCTGGTTGGGCACACAAGGGGAAAGGATCCACGGATGCACACCATCTGTGATACTTTCCCAGGTTAACAGTGCGCAGCAGATCAGCAACGGTATGGTGAAAAAAACCCAGCAACCCCTCAAATTAGCGCCAAGCCGGCAGAAGAAATAAATTGCCACCCGGCGAAAAGAACATCAAGAAAACCATTTTGTGCACTGAGCTTATCCTCCCTTGGCACACACCCACAGACATGGAAAGACAGCAAAACAACCGTTAGAAGATTCTGACCGATTGTCCAAATCCCAACCAACTGGGTGCATTCCATAAAGTCCTTTATACAGCGATGACCGGCCAGCAAATTCCTGAGATGTATGCTAGTATTGCACCAGAAATGTTTTTTTTTTTTTTTTGGCCATGCCCCTAGGTTAGGTTCGGTTAAGTTGGTTGGATGAGGACCCGACAAAAAGTCTAGGCGTGGGAAACATAATATGGGTAAGGTCCCAGCCTTCGGTTACATCTCGGGCAAATGCAACTACCTGGCAAAATTGTACAGGATCAGATCAGCCCAACTTCTCCAGGTTCGCGAGGCAAATCCGACCACTGCCTTCAACGAACCTACAGCAAAGAGTGATTGATGCCGTTAATTAAACACAAACATGGAAATCGTGTCACATAAACACAAACCTGGGGTGTAGCATACCCCATTTTTTTATCAAGAAAAAACCCACTTGCGTTCAAATTTTTTTATTTTTGAAAAAATCAACAAAAAGTTCAATCCTTACTCATTCTTTAAATGATTAAACATCCTTGAATAACTGAATTTTTCTGGTACTAAACATTAATAAAACAAAAATATTGAAATTCATTTTTTTCCTGACAAATCCAAAATAAAAATTTGCCATAAATGCAATTTCCATAATAAACAAACAGGCTTCCCCTCACCAGCCCTCAGCTCTCTGGCACCACATCTCACTGTATCACAGATTGACAAAAAATGGTCAAAATTTAACACAGAAAAATTACACTATTTTAACTTTATGTTATGTTATCAGTCATTACTCCTCTGAATACATTCTAATTGATGCTTAGAGTGTGTGTTACAGATTTATGGTAATATAATATAATATAATATGTGTGTGTGTGTGTGTGACCTAAAACACATACATGGGGTACCATACACCCCATTATCTCTCCAAAACACATACTCGGGGTGATATGCACCCCAAATAGAATTATACTAAAACACAACATGGGGTATGCTGCACGTGTGTGTGTGTGTGTGTGACCTAAAAACACATACATGGGGTACCATACACCCCGTTATCTCTCCAAAACACATACTCGGGGTGGTATGCACCACAAATAGAATCATACCAAAACACTTACATGCTGCACCAAAAACAAGAATAACAACAACAACAATAGGAGCACAGGACACTCACATACCCACCCTCAAATGGGCAACCTCTAGATTAAACCACAGTGACCGGTGAAGTGCTTGCAGCTGCTATGGCAGAGTTGCATTTTTTTTTTCTTTTTGTGGGGTGGACAGACCCCCATGTTCGTGTTTAAGGGTTAACAATGAAAATTGATAAAAATGAATACATACCTTATTAATTAATTAAAAGTTAAACATTTACCTGTCATTTTTAAAGAAGCATGTGTTCATCAGTATTGTTTCACTTATAAATCAGCAATGCAATAAAAACTACCAACATTCAAGTAATTAGCAATACACAATGAACAATGCAAGTGGAAAAAAATGTATCCCTTTCAATGAAACATTTACTGAAATCGATGTACATGAATATGTCTGAACAATGTCAAAAACTTTTCACTTGAAATACTGTACACAAATTATTGACTGTCATCATCCATTATTATTGTACATGTCAACATTTCCTTGCACGCCATTTATTGTTTTCGAAACTCTGTATATCTCACTGTTTTTTTTTTTTTTTTTTTTTTTTTTTTTTTTTTTTTTTTTTTTTTTTTTTTGTATGGAGCACACTGATACATGTATACAATTTCTTACCTTTTATTTCTTCTTAAATGTTCTTAAGATTTTCAAATGTTTACCCATTCAACATTTTTGAAATTAATGTATCTTTTTATCCTTTACAAATTCTTGTACAACGTGGACAATATGCACACGATTTTCCCGTGTTTGTATGTGTTGGACGACATCTGTGAGTATAAGGCATATTCATGGCAATTTGGATATAATTTCATTTTTTATTTTCATTTTTACAGTATATACACGTGTTTTGTTTTTGTAATCATCTCTTGCTCATAGAAGCATGCCGACACAGAGAACACAACTTAGTAACAGTTCGGAATGGTCACATATGTTATTGTCGAAACAACAATGATTACCCGTTTGTTCAGTTTTAAGATAAGTAACCTCTCTCATATCCAGAGTAAAACATCCAAGGTCATGCTGAATAACCGAAATATCAGCGGGTGATGAAGAAACCTTCTGCAGATTTAAAGTCAGTTAACTTCATACCTTGCCAGCGCAGCATACCGAGTGTTGAGAAGTTTATGCATTAAAAATTTGCTTACAAACAACGAAAAAAAACTCGAATCTATGAGGTGGATGTTATATCAAAGTTACTACAACTTTTTTTCCTTATTTGTAACGTGCACGATATGCTTATACACAACACACATAATGGTAGCTAATGTAAATCTAGTTCAATACACTACCACACTAAATGCTTATACTAGACACACGATATGGAAGATGGTGACAATCACGATACTTAACACTGCATCACTTTACGATATATATCATTCGGATCCTATTTCATTTTTATACTCCATATATTAATTAGTTTCAGAGAATTTCTTAAGGATATGAAAAGTGAATTCGGATTATTGTTTATACAAATGAATGGTTTAACGGGAGTCACATAGGCCTAGAATGAAAAGTGACAGGTAACGACATGTACTATGAACGGATTATCGATGCTTTTGGGCATTGCATTCTTAAACTGAAACAGGCACGAGAAACTATCTTTATTGAATATATTGGATAAACATAATTCACCATTGTTTTTTTTTTTATGATGTTCGAAAGAACCCTTTGGCTTATCTTTTGTTGTCGTTCTTTAATTGTATTTGAAAGCATTTATTGAAGCTTTATTATTTAGTTTTCCTACTATATGGGATTTTTAATGCTACATTTCAGTTCGACTTCCTACCCACTATCAATATTATCTACCAAATATTGATTATGTAAATTATATATGGATATACATTATTTTTGTTTTATTGTTTTACCTCACCATGAGGATTATAAAAAAAGGAGTGAATAATTCACCCATCAAGCATATGGGCTCAGCAATAGGCCCAATGGACAATTCTAGGAGGCCGTTCAACACTGTTATAATCAATTGTATATTTGCATAATGATTGTAAAAGAATACACGGCACAAATACTGATTAATACAAATCATATGCATTATGATTATAGGATTCCCTTCCTTTCACGGATAAGGCAGGCCAATATTCAACATTTCTTTTGTATGTTGATTTTAACAATATATAATGAATAGTTTTGTTTTTAATGTTGTATGCATAAAAAAATTCAGACACAAATTTTGAGATCTAAAGAATACGACTCTCCTCAAAAAAAAAAAAAAAAAAAAAGGTGCAGGCCGAGTCACACAAAAAAAGAAAAAAAAGAAGCATACCACAGTTCTCATAAGTGAAACTGAAGTAAAAGAAATTATATATCTATTAGCTGCTTTTTCAGCCATGTAGTACTTAGGAAAATAATGTAGTTAGACCAGGCATGCTCTATGGGGCAGAGACTTGGCCATTAAAAAAATAACAAGAAAGAAGAATGGAAGTGGCCGAGATGAGAATGCTGAGGTGGATGTGTGGT
>NC_061110.1:32600310-32607810 GCF_015104395.2 Macrobrachium nipponense | reverse complement strand
ACGTTTACTGAAGTAAATCTTTTGCAACGCTAATGGTTTCCCAATTATCAAGAGTTCCCAACGTTGGTAAGAAGTAATACAGATTTACTACAAGGAGACAACTGCATGGCAGCTTAGAATAACTTTGCTTTCTCTTTTCTTGAGGTTAACTGAAATTTCAAGTTCCTTAATTACTCTAACTACTTATAAAAGTATCTCATCAGTAAAACTTCAAGTAGCTGTAATTATCTCTCAAATGGTTATTTCACACAGAGGGTTGTATTTTTCACAGTGTTTTGTATTTTTTATCAGTTTATCAATATAACTATATTTAGACAAAATAAAGAAAAGCAATCTTAGGAAGCTGTTCATACAAGACTGCAATATATAAAAATTATCATGCATCGACAGAAAGGTCATAACATTTTCGGGGGCATACCAACTGTTTTCATATATCAATGATTGACATTAGACTACTAAAGTTAGTCAAAAGGTATAAAACTGTTTGCAATGGTATCATAAGACAATACGTTTACGAATTATCTAATCTGGTAATACTTAAGTTTTGTATTGAGGACTCATGCAACCCTCTAAGGCTAAGACAAAGGATCTCTCTCTCTCTCTCTCTCTCTCTCTCTCTCTCTCTCTCTCTCTCTCTCTCTCTTTCTCTCTCTCTCCTGAAACACATCATTCGACGATGGTGTTCAACCGTAAGACCGAACTATTAAAGCAGAAACACCACTAGGTCTTAATATGTTCTTTATTTCATTTTGACACAAAATGTGGGCTATAAAACATATTTCCAATACTAATAAGCAGAGGCATAAATGACATACGACATTTATTTAGTTATGTTTTAGAAATTCCATTCATACGATGGTTGTCTATTGTTGAAAACTGTAAACAACATATTCGGGGCGAGCCCACTCAGTAGGCACATTTCCCCTGCACACACACACACACACACACACACAAACACACACACACACACACACACACACACACACACATATATATATCTATATATATATATATATATATATATATATGATATATATATATATATATATATAATATTATTGCATAACTGAAACCACGAAAGCCTGGAAAGTGATGATGCATAAATAAAGGTATAAGCCATGAAGGAAAGAATAAGATCTTTCGACTCACGTGAAGTAAAGGACGTGACTTGAAAGATCTTGCAGCTATCTTTCCTTCGTGGCTTATACCTTTAGAGACCTTGAGATAATAGCAATGGTTACTGGAGTGGTGCTCCTATCACTGCAAAATCAGTGTAGTTTCTTTTCAATTAATTGCATCATTCAGATACAAACACATCTGGCGACAAAAAACAAATTTATAGTTCATGTCTAGAAAAAATAGCAATTCATGATATCTGTGATATTATGAATTAAAGCAACAGTTAATATGTGTGCTACTGGCTCTACATATATCATTATCTACTTTTATCCGGATTAAAATAAAAAAGAATCAACGTTAATTTGTTTGAACGCTATCACAGGTTTTTTTGAAATTCCGTTGCGTCCTCCCTTTCAGACCATTAATCCTTTTTCTTTTTCTTACTGCTTCCAAGGAATCTGAAATTAGAATCCTCCCTTTTCCCACTGAGGTACAGATCGGGGGAAGGACAGGAATTCCCCTCCCACACTCCTCTTTTCATTGCGAGAAAGCTTCGTTCAAAGCTCCATTTTTCTTTCTTTAACGACGGGTTTCACAAAATGATTCTCCAAATCTTGATGTGTCGGGGTATTAAATATTACTTAGTAAACAATCTAAATATAACATATCTTTTATCGAAGAGTAATAATCTAGATAGCTCTATATTTAATCATTAAAACTGTAATGAAACTCAGCATCGAGAATTTTTCGTACTGACATATTTTAATACTCCCACATCAACTCACGTAAAACGTTATTTGGTAAATAAAGGTGATTCATGAACTTTAAATTCAGTGTATTCAAGTGAAACATTTTCATCCTCTTTTATACACATTAAGTTTTCACTTTATAAAGATTTTCAGATTTTTCTTAGATTGATTTAGGCAAATCCTTGTTTTCTTTCAACATTTGCTCAACAAACGCTTCTTAAAGGTATCTGCAAAGTTTTACTATATGCTTCAGTTATATTTACGGAAAATGTATGCACAAGACATATACACTTGAGACGATAAATTTTTTCGTAACTGAATTAAATATACCTAAAATTATAAAGAAAAATTTAAATACTGACTAGATGAAGTACTGGTTCAATTGCATCCGAAGCACAAGTACAAGGCTGAGATGAACATTTGTGTAAGGAAATCTGCAAGTAATATGAGGTGGATAATTTGGCTAACACTAGAAGCTAAAAACGGCCCAGCTGCACATATTAGTAAGTTGAAGATACTTTGGGTGAAATCTTCAAGAAAAAACATATGGGATTGAAAACGCCAGGGTATGACTGCATCACTGCAGAGACGATTTTATCACTGATGGTGAGACGCCACTTCGAATTCGAACCAAAGCGTCTTGCAGTAATAAAGAAACAAAGACTGATGACTGGGAATTTGAAGTCAAGTCATAGCAAAGATTGACTAAAATTAGCAACAATGGAGGCTACGCACATACGTCACACGTGATGAAAATTTGGAGCAAACGGGAGAAAGAAACCTGCTTTGAGATGAACACGAAGGCTTTATAAACTGCGGGATGTTCATAGAACAAACATTTGTGTCAAAATAAAATTTTAACCATACTACGACATCTAAATCAATCTGATAGCTTATATTGATTATGAAACGGAAGTTGATAATGTTTATTGACCAATATAGAAAGAATTATGTCACTGTAGTTCTCGTGTTAACCCCAGTAACCCATCAGTCACGGTACTTGTGATATCGTGTTGAAAAGTAAGTCAGTTTTTTTCTGCCCACAATGATAGCTTCTCATAAAAAATTAGTAAGTTCCAAATGTTATTTTGTAGAATGCTGCGTTATTGATGTTGAACGGAACATACAGGATTGTAATAATATAACATAGTAACGGCTCTGTTTTTACTTTTATATATGTTATCTTTAGTCTAACGTGACATATATCCTTGACCAAGCCGACACTTTTCATTAAATACTTTTCTTGTCTTCTGCCTTACCACTCGATTTCTTATAACACACTTCCCTCGTTACGAAAGTTTGTATTCTCCTTGAATGACCACTTTTTTTTCATGAAATGGGACAATATTTATACCATTCCCCATCCTCTTTGGAGTGCCTTCCTTATCAAGATATTCATTACGTACACCAGTCAGCCAATCATTTACAAGTTTATCAATGAAGATGTTTTTTTTCTTCTAATCCCATCAGCACCAGTCATCGTACTCTTTGCTTGCCATTCTTTAAATCTCCATAATTACTTCAGCAAACATTCACACACCCACATTATGTCTTCCACGTCTGCGTCATTCCTATCTGCATCTCTTTTATCTTTCATCGTCAGCAACGCTTCAAAATTAATCAGTCTATGACACATGATTATATTCTTTTCGGACAACATCTCTCCATTAACATATTCATTGTGTATTCATTTACGAATTAAAATTCCGCTCTGCTTATTCGGCTTCATAAAAATAAAAAAAATAAAGCTTTCCATAAAATGTGCGCCCAGGGAAGACTCCGGTTTTTAAAAAGTTTTTCGTTTTTTGTTCCTTTGTTCTTAACAACCTTATCTAGTCTGCACTTTAAACAGTCACCACCCACTCCCTAAACTATGTCTAGTTTTCACCAATGATGGGTTTTGTTCACTTTTCTTTCCCTCCTTCACGATATATACTCTGTTCTATCAGTGCCATTATTCCTGATTTTTGCATACTTATCAATCTTATATAACTTATGCTTGGTCTGTTTTCGATCATTATTATTATTAATTTTGTTAAACTATTCACACTTTTACCCATTCAAGTTTTTATTCAAATAATAATCAGATATAACTCATGTATCTTTTCTTCCTACCAGATTAGGCTTTGCACTATTCTTACACTAACCTCTAACTAAAGGAATCTTCTCATTACGATTTTCAAATATTTAAGTATCCTTCTTGGTATATTTCTACAAAGCTTTTTATCGACTTGTTCAGTAAACAACTTCTTCATTTAAATTTCATGACTGAAATAATTACTCGTTTTTTACACGTCGTCAGAGATAGATTCAGATTCAGATTCTCCTAGAATCTCTCCTGAAAAATATTTTCTTTCCAGCCATTTTTGTCCTGCCTATTCGATTTTATCCTTCAGTCCACTTTGTAGACGTCAGTCACTTCAACAAAGGTTTCACGTAACAGCAAGAAATACACCTGTTCTTTGTCAACAAAAACATTTAACTTTTGTTTCAATAGTTGTAAAATATTCATGTTTCATAAAACAATTTAACTATCATCCATTCATCCTCCTAGAATGCCACTACCACTCCCAATTAAAATCTCACAAATTGATATTTACATTTCATTTCTGAATTTTGCAACAAACACTGCAGGGTAGGAAACAGAGCTTATATCCCAGCCACTTTGTAAATGCCACAACACACACACACAATATATATATATATATATATATATATATATATATATATATATATATATATATATATATATATATATATATATATATAGTATGTAAATATGTAGTAAATGAAGTATGTATGTATGTATGTATAAATATATCAAGATAAAAGGCCCATAAAACACTATTTGAACGTTGCAACCATATATTTCGAGGACTTCTTTCTCTGCTCCTGATCACTGGTAAAATATGGGTCATAAATAGGATATGCTGGTTCTCGAAACTAGACCCGTTGTCCGATTCAGTTTCAGTGCCCTTAATTACCTTAGAATCAGACTAAATTATACTAGAACCATGAAATGAATATTTTTTTTGTTTTGTTGGGCCATTTGTTTTATACTGGTATTTAGTGACTGAAAGCTTCAATAGGAAGATCTCTATTTTCTCTGTCTTTAGTTGTCTGCTTGATATTATTGCTAAGGCACGTATATTGAATTATCTATCAATATATATATATATATATTATTTTAGTTTGAATTAGAGATATGGATATATTGATAGCCAATTCGATATACGCTCCTTGGGAAGAACTGACATTCATGGGAAATTATAAAAAGATGAGTTTGTTTATACCTAGAAGTCAATTTTTATTTTAAGTCAACTATATCCTGATGCAAACGAAAGGTCACATTGTATACACAACCCAAGCTCTTTCTCTGGGAAAATAACACAAGCGTATTGTTTCACACGAGCAATGTAGTACTTATGACTCTCTCTCTCTCTCTCTCTCTCTCTCTCTCTCTCTCTCTCTCTCTCTAAATCTTTGATAATATGAGGGAAACTTCAAGCCGAAATCACATGTCAACTATACCGGTGTGTAATGTATTGCAGACTGAGATAGAGGAAGAGGTAGGTAAGTGTACTAAGGTAAGTGTATTGAATATATGCTCATTCTTCATAACTGTTCCAGTATGAGAGCATATCTATGAAAACACATATAATTCTGTAGTATCAGTGTGGGTCTATACTACAAGAAAACATATAACAAACAAACATCAGTAACTTATACACAAAACTACACACGGACTGAATGTAAGTCAACGCCTTATCGGTTGTCCTACAGTGTTTCATACAGACACCTACACACACACACACACACACACACACACACACACACACACACACACACACACATATATATATATATATATATATATATATATATATATATATATATATATATATGTGTATATATATATATATATATATATATATATATATATATATATATATATAAAATAGTGAATGTTAATAAGCTTTTTTGGGGGGTATGTTGGTGCGCTATAGTAATCCAACCCGCTTGACCAATCTAGACAAAATTGGCATGTGCCCATCATTTGACCCAACTTAGATAATAAGAAAACTTCAAAACCCTACCCTCGCCCGATTCCCCCTCCCCCTCCTCCATCCCCTTTCCTCCTTTCCCTGGTAACCTATGTGGTAAATAAACTCTATTGAATTATCATATCCCATTTCATTTACTCGAGCCAGACATAAATAATGGAAAATACTTTTCAGTCACCTGAATAAAAAGGACACACAGCACAGCAATATTTGGATAAAAGGGACAGTAACCTCACTAATACCTGAATAAAAGGGACAGACAGCACAGTATTACCTATTTAAAAGGGACAGACTACATATTAAAACCTGGATAAAAACCACATTACCACTGTAACCTTGGATAAAAAGGATAAGCATTTCAGTAATACGCTAAATTAGTAAATACTACATATATCAAAAGAATTGTTTTTATTTTGTGCTATTTTCATCATGTCATATAATGAGAAGCCACTATCATGAAAGAAGAAATTAAAGGCATTGTAATTCAATATTTTGAAAATAGTTATCATGTAATTCTTACTGGCGAAGAAGCTAAGACTGAGTGACCCCTGCAAGTTTTATTCAATTTTGTTTTTTTATTTGTGATCATCAGAAATTGTTATCATCAGGATCGGCTCAGATACAAACATTGTATCACATGTACGACCACCAGAATCTAAAACCCTTCTCAACCCATGAAAGACCTGGGTAAGAAAGGAAAGGGTTATTGAAAAATAAGCAGGCATGATCCTATACATTCCAATAAACCCCAACCAGATGTTTATAGAACAGGAATATAGTGTGCAATTGAAAATCTATTATGCAACTGAACACAATGTGAACTGGGAGCACTTCAGGGAGAAGTCACAAAGGGAATAGCTTAGAGATGCTATGGTTCACCTCCTTGGGAGATGAACGAGTCAAAATGAATCTTACCTAAAAAACACCCGGATCCTAATTAACCTTATAATAGCAGGTGTTGGATGCCAGCTCCCTTTGCGATAAAAACCAATTGTAGTTTATCACTAATAAAATCTAACGTCTAACTAACTAAAGATAAAACCACACAACCAATTCCATTTCGCTCTCTCCTAAGTTTTGGGGTAATCTACTTTATTATAAATTAGTTTACAAGTAGGATTATTTCCATTTAATACTTATATCTAATTCTCATTTTTAATCATATTGGATTAATTTCATATTAACAGATAATGTACATATGTATATATATGTACATTATCTGTATATATATGTATATGTATATATAGTACATATGTATATATATATATATATATATATATAGATATATATATATATATATATACATATATTTCAGTAATTTTTTATTCGTAAGTAATGAGGATTATTTTGTTACTTAGCAAATGCATTTGAAATAGTATAATCCACATCACCTCGACAATCAGTATTGTTATGAGCATCATACATCATTTATAACATAGAAATGTCAGCTCATTAGGAAATCTGATTCGAGAAGCAGATCATTTACTCTAATGACTCTGATAATGATGTCTGATGTTGAATAGCAACATGTTATGCAAATGATGAAATGGGTAATAGTATTGGCAAAA
>NC_061110.1:32563121-32595621 GCF_015104395.2 Macrobrachium nipponense | reverse complement strand
CAGTTTCATTTTATATAAATTGGCGTTTCCGAATAATCAATATATCCTTTGAAACAATGACTGATAATAATTCTCTCTTGCTTCATAATGTACCAATTGTTTCTTGATCCTAAGTTTTAATTTGCAAAAATTATCATATAATATAAAGGTATTTTTAGTTATAGTATAAATACTTATGCCCGTTTTGTTTATTGTGTCTAGACGTACTGAGGTTTATTATTATTAATGGTAGAATGTATAATATAAACACAAGTTCCCTTTAATACTAAGACTAAAAAGAGTGATAGAATATTTTAAGGTTCCCCTTTCAAGAACCCTAAGAATTGTTCCCACCTATCTGTAAGTGGGGTGTATATGTAATTCCTATGAAAAGGGGCAAGAAGTAGCTCATAAGCTGTTGCGTACATTTTCGAAAATTCCAGATGAACTTCTACATAATTACGTTTACTGAAGTAAATCTTTTGCAACGCTATTAGTTTCCCAATTATCAAGAGTTCACAATATAAAAAAATTATTATGCATCGACAGAAAGGTCATGAAATTTTCTGGGGCATAACAAGTGTTTTCATATATCTATGATTAATATTAGACTACTAAAGTTAGTCAAAAAAGTATAAAACTGTTTGCAATTGTATCTCTCTCTCTCTCTCTCTCTCTCTCTCTCTCTCTCTCTCTCTCTCTCTCTCTCTCTGTGTGTGAAATCACATCATTTGAGCATGGTGTTCAACCGCATGACCGAACTATTAAAGCAGAAACATCACTAGGCCTTAATATTTTCTTTATTTCATTTTGACACAAAATGTGAGCAAATAAAACATATTTCCAATACTAATAAGCAGAGGCACAAATGATATACGACATTTATTTGGTTATTTTTTAGAAATTCTATTCATACGATGGTTGTCTATCGTAGAAAACCGTAAATAACATAATCGGGGTGAGCCCAACCAGTAGGTAAATTTCTCCTGCATACACACACACACAAACAAACAAACAAACAAACACGCACACACACACACACATATATATATATATATACCTCTATGTGTGTGTGTGTGTATGTCTGTGTTTGTGTGATCCGCGGCTGCAGAGATCTTAGTAGTCTTACCTGTTGATATCGATGTAACTGATTCGATGCAAAATTCACTGTTGAAATTGTAAATAACAATGTCATCCCTTTCCTAGATGTATTAATATGCCCACATCAACTCATGTAAAACGTTATTTGGTAAATAAAGGTGGTTCATGAACTTTAAATTCAGTGTATTCAAGTGAGGCATTTTGATATCTCTTTTATATAAAGAAAGTTTTCACTTAATAGAGATTTTCAGATTTTTCTGAGATAATTTAGGCAAATCCTTGTTTTCTTTCAACATTTGCTCAACAAACGCTTCTTAGGTAGCTGCAAAGTTTTGCTAAATGTTTCACTTATATTTAGGGAAAATGTATGCACATGATATATACACCTGAGACGAAAAATTTTCGATAGAGGATTTTAAGGTAAAACCTTATAAAACACAGATCTATAGCTGGATAGTCTATCTTTGTCAGTAATGACGGTTGTATTTTAATTATCTATTTTTTTTTATTTATACTTTTTTTTTTCAATAACATTATAGTGCTCCAAAAACTCAGTTACTAGCTTATACTCAGAAATATACTCTTTAATATTTTGATTGCTATACCAATATGTATGTATTTAAGTAATTTTGACAATGTCACTGATTGCCACTCTTTCCACGGTCGACTTTGTGTGCTTAAGCAGACTATTTTTAAATTATTAATGTTTTACTTTGTGCAATATTGTTTCTTACTGAAATATGAATTAATTTTCTCTGTGTTCTGTAAGTTAAAATGTTCCTGAAATTTTAGTGTACCATTTAATTAGATATTTTTTTTACCCGCTTGAATAACATATGTAGATATAAAAGCTCACATAAAGTTTTATATTGTTGTTAGTATTGAAAAAGAAACCCCTAAAAATGTACTTAGCTTACCTTACTTTCATGGATTTGAAACCATAAAATCAATATTTAAATCTTTTAGTGTTAATGATGTGTTCTCTTATATCAATACCATTAAAGGTATGCTAATTAAGAATAGTCCCGTAACAAATAACATCATTTACAAAATTCCTTGTAAGGATTGCCCATCTTTTTACGTCGGCTAGTCAAGTAAAAATTTAGGTGTACGTATTAAGCAGCATATGTATTCAGTTAGAACAGCCCAGACTTCAAATGCACTATTTATCCATCTGAGCGAAAAATCTCATTGTATACATTGGGGCGAGAGCTCTGTAATTGCTACGTCTAATGAGTATGTTTCAAGTAATGTACTAGAATAAGCAATTATACAAATCACTAATAAAAACAACCTAAATCTTAGTCTCCGATTGTACCATTTGGACCCATATATTTGCAAAATATTTATGAAGGACCTTAAAATAAAAGAATTAACTACTAATTAATAGTCTCACATGTTTTAAGTTATTATAATTTTTGTTCTCTCTCTTATGCTCGCTATATTTGTATCCTATGTTCTTTTCTCACTCATTATTTGCACATATTTGTCTATTTCATGTTACTAATACAAAATGTATTGTTTTTTAATAAAATTCCCTTGACTTGACACCTCTCCTAAATCCTTCATTAATTTTCGGGATTGTACTAAGTCTGTATTGCCCGGTATATGCCTTCTTGTTTTCAAAAATGTATTGTTTTCTGACAATATTATCTACGACCACGTGTGAGTGTCTGTCTTTAACATCTCTAATCTAGCCCACGGGCGTTTTTTCGTTTCTTTAAAGTGAATTGAAGCTTATGTTAATCCTGCAATGTCAGTTTGTATACTATGCTTACTTGTACTGTGTTTCTACTTTGTTCTGACTATACTCGGTTTTTTTCCATATGTACACAAGCCTGTGGTGTTTGCGTATGGTAACACTGTGTCCCGGGCTTTAGATAGTTACATTCAGCTTACATTCAACAATAATAACAATATCTTATTTCGAATACCAACGGTGTAATTCGCATAGAGTAAATCATTAAAACACTTTTCAGTTGCAAATGTACACCGAGATATCCTTTAATTTACTTAAAACTTACACATAGCGTAACTATCTAAAGCCCGGGGTGCACTGTTACCATACGCAAACACCACAGGCGGGTGGACAGATGGAAAAAAACAGAGAATAGTTATGCCTCAAGAAAAGGGTCGTGTAGACCGAAAATCTCGCATTTCTCGTCTTTCCATTTTTCCTCCGTGGCATTACCTTTATTTATACATAGCATCACGTTTTATATATTTCGTGATCAAGTTATTCACGCGCACACACGCACACACACAAATATATACATGTATATATATATATATATATATATATATATATATATATATATATATATGTGTGTGTGTGTGTGTGTGTGTGTGTATGTGTGTGTGTATATGTATGTATGTATGTATGTATGCATGTATATATATATATATATATATATATATATATATATATATATATATAATAGGTTATTCGTATTAACATCAAAGCTTCGGTCAAGAATCAATCTCACTTCCAGGCTATCAGACTGACGTCGTTTTAATCCCCTGGCTACGAAGAAAAATGCAATTTTATTCCTGCTCATGGAGAGCTATATATGTATAGTTCAGATTTACAAGAGCTGAAATAAACCCACCTTGACCAGAAAAGCCCATCATTTAATCGTTCATTACTGTTTTGGATGACATATTATGTATCTAGAATCTACTGATCACTTTTTTTCGCAGATGCGAGTAAATTTATACCTTTCTTTGTAGCCAAGTAATTATTATCTCGAATATCACCTAGGTATCAGATTATTCTTTTTTTCTTTCTTTCTTCATTTGGAACAGGCTAAGAAGAATACTGCATTTCCAAAATTTAAAGAGATCGAAAAGATAACAGGGTGTTGTGACCAATACAAATTACACACACACACACACACACACACACACATATATAATATATATATATATATATATATATATATATATATATATATATATATATATATATATATATATATATCTCAGGGAATCATTATGGAATCATTATTCACCTGGTACAATATCTGTTACAAAGTCTCTGTGGCCCTTTGTAATAAAACAAGAGTCAGGCTTATAAACTGTGCAATTTACAAAACCTTAGCGCTGTTTTGAGAGAAAAAGGCAACTGCCTGTCGAATTCAGGAGAGGTAGTCATTTTTTTCTACTCACTGACCTTATACATTTTGAAAACAATATTTTCATATTACGATTACTATAAATCCGTCATCGAAAGCCTTTTATCTCTTGTTTCATTTCTCAGTTGTATAAGAATATTTTTGTTATACAGAATGTTTTATTATTATATATATTTCTTAAAGGTACGGTAGTGAATTGCTAATCTCAGCTCTTTCCGGTTAGAGACAAGTCGGTTAGAGACAAGTGCTGGATTCCTTGAAGATGCTGAAATGAACAAACAGACAGGATAGTTTACCAATGCACTTTGAGGTCGATGACGCCTCGAAGATCACGGACTTTGGGCATGGAGCACCCGTGTTTGCTGGGTGCAACATAGGGTGTGTCCGTGTGTGTTCGTAACGAACAGTATATGACTTATTAGGTGGGGATAGGTGCTAAGAGGGAAGACTCACTGATTGCTTGTGACAGAGTGTGGAACACGCCTGGAAGAGGTGTTGCGAGGTGTTGCAGACCCATCAAATAAGGTAACGTAAGAAAGAACTTTGAAAAAGTTAACCTTTCAAGTGACAGTTATTGTGTCTGGAGAAAGAGAAGTTTGGTGCGGTACACATTGTTTTTTTGTCTAACTTTCATGGTTAAAGCGGTGTTATAATTGTGGTCTCTTTATTTGAGAGGGATTTGAAGTCACCATATCATATAGAAAAATGGATTCTCTAAGACTTCTATTGAACAGTTGGACATAACGAGATAAGAGGGGGTACTTACTTAAATATGATTTTGAGAGGAAACGATAGTTTAACGTTTTTTGGGGGGTCAGAGTTAATCCATTTTATTCCATTTTATTAATTTATGTTATTTCATTTTAATGTTAGCTAATTTGGGAAATAAAAAGTATGTTTTTGTAACTAAGGGAATTTATTTGCCTAGCTTGCTTTTCAGCCAACTCCCCAAAATGATCTACAACGAACGAAGGTAGGTGTAGTTGCCAGTAGCAGTGTTTCATTTTGTTTAAACGAGTGTCATTTGGCCTTAAAAGTCCCTTCAAGAGATTGGTTGGCCGCTTCCATGTTAAATACATTAATATAAAAAAATGTTATTTTTAATGACATTTCAGTTTTTAATCGTTGACAGATCTCGTTTCTTACTTTTCCAAAAGTCATTTTCCATCTGCATTTGCGACCAAGGACAGCCTAAAACATTCTCTCTTCTCTAATAAATTGGCTGAATAAGTTTCGATAAAATGCAAACTATTTTTTTTTTTTTACTCGAGACATGAAATTTTACATTAATAACTATGGTCGAACTTATATATTTCAATTATTTAAAATTTTCTAAAAGAATGTCGTTAAGAAGTCAGGAACATCTTGTGACTTGTAATACTTATTGTCATATGCCTGGAGATTCTCGACTTCCAGATAATTATTGGGGTTGTGCTTTGACCTTTTCTCTCTTCAGAGGCAAGAGGGCGGAATCTTCCCATGAGTGCAATGGAAATCCAATATATGGGTAATTGGGCTTTATCTTTTTATTACGCTTTCAATAGGAGCACTGACTGTGATCGTTATATGTACAATTTTCCATTTACTTGCTTGACTTTGTTATCTTTATCTTGTTCTATTTTCTGTCTGTTTCACGCAAAATCTGTGTCTGATAAATAATAATAATAATAATAATAATAATAATAATAATAATAATAATAATAATAATAATAATAATAATAATAATAATAATAATTCAAGAAACAAAGTATACGTATAGGCAATATGAGCATTTTAAAGTTAATGACCAATAAATTTATTTTACTGTTTTATTTTTATTTATCTTTTATATTTAGAATGTTCTTGTATTTCTTTTTTAAGACTTATGAAGTAGACATGAAGATAAATGTTGAGGAAGTGATGAAAATGAGCATGTGTGGAACATACAAGAGATGGATGAATTATGGAGAGTGATAAAGATAGTACAAGGATTCCTCACAGAATTTTTTACTCTAGTGCGTGAACTTTTGCCGTCGTGGTAACTTTTTATCCCTCAGAAGAATCCCTCTTTCTGTGTATCCCTTCCTGTGTAGAAAAGGTGAGAACTGTTGTAAAAGGGCGATAGGTGTGATCAACGGAGGGTAATAAGCATTGGTATGAAACATTAAATGATACAGCTTTCGATAAAGCTTTAGCCTCGTAAGCAAACATATTGGACATTCCGTTTTTGGGAAGCTTTTTATGTCCAAATTTCAAGGAAACCGAATAAAAACGCTTCTGGGGTATCAATCTAAGTTATTAGAAATCACTTTTCATGACTGTGGAATGGCTGAAGTTTAACAAAAGGTGGCCCCGGCCGAAAAAAAAAAATTAAAATAAAGTAAAAGCTACTCGCTGGATATGTATGTGACTGTTCCCAAAAACCTTTTCTAACAGATAAGTTTGAGAACGGCTTCAAATATCAAACCTTCATTCGCAGTGATAAAATCAATTGAGGAACTTGTCACGTTCCATGTGGGAGATTCTGTGACTGGAAAAATGTCTTTACTTTCAAAGAGCAAAATGATTGGAGGCGTAATAATTGTTGCCTAGGAGAAAGTCACTTTACCAGAAATTTTAGAAATAATAATAAATTTCTTGTTAGATCAAAGAAATAAATGCTGCTAACAAATTTATTTATTTTATTTATTTTTTTGCAGTAATTATCAACGAGCATAAGTGCTGTAATTGGTGTTCATTTAATGTGGAGATATAATTTCATTTCCTAAACTTTCAGTCGCTTTCCATTATTCTTATTTTTTGCCAATTCTATACTTTGTTAGATTGGAAACTTCAATACCCAATATCATATTTCTACAAGGCAGTCCCCAATTCGGTCATTTCTATTCCTCCATGGGGCTGACCTGTTTGGGCACTTGATAAAGAAAGATTTCAAATTTCCAGTGTATACAACACATTTCAAATTATTCAACAAATTAGCATATTTTGTTCCGTATGAACTGTTAACAGATATTTGAAAAATATTTAAAGAAGGTTCAAATGATAGTCAAATGAAAATACAGTTATGTAATTTATAATTTTATATACATTTATTTAAAAAATCACTATCTCCTATGTTCAATATACTACCGGTATCGATTGTGATTACTCGGTAAAGTACAAAAGACTCGTTGTGATTTTAGGAAAAATATTAGTAAATCTCCTTTGAATTAGCGAGTATGGTAAACCTAATTTCTCTATATATATATTGTCAATAATTGCTATGAAGATTTCAGTAATCTATAACAATACAAGGCACTCCACAACAAAGTCAAAAAGACGTTTTGAAGATCCTTATTCACAGGCGAAATTACAAACTAATAATATTAGTAGAGAAAACATAAAAGTAATGTAGAGAAAATAATGATCGTATCCAACAGATAATGACACAGACAAGAAAAGTGATAATGACGCTCAAAACTAAAAACTCAATAGGAATTTCAGTGCTAGAACAGAAGCACTTAAAAGGAAGCACATTTTCCCCAATGCTTGATACTTTTATCAGGTTTTATCCAACAGAGCCATTTGATTGTTAGGGTCTGAAGGAAATCTTAACGTACAGAGAAAAGATACAAGGTAAATAATAATAATAATAATAATAATAATAATAATAATAATAATAATAATAATAATAATAATAATAATAATAATAATATATGCTTTGATTTCGGCTCGGGCCATATACATTGAATATACAAAATACAGACAGTAGCAAACACAATCTAGATACATGTGACATGATAAAATAGAAAAAGAAATGAATAATCGGCACTTATCCATATATAGCTGAGGTAGCATAAAAGCTAGTAATCATCATACTGGTAATAACAGTAATAATATTGTGAGAAAAAAAAATATATGCATTGAGAGTAATAACAAAGATGGTGCATATATTATATAACTCAAATTTCAACTAGAGACCTTAGGTGGTTACAGAGATTAAGTCCTTTAGGGGACAAGGCCTCATTTTCCCATCTTTCCCACAATTTTGATTTTCTTCTTGCTTCACTCCTTAGGATGCTTTGTATGAGCGAGTTGCTGCTGTTTCTCACTCGGGTTACCAGACTGGACATTGTTCGCCTAACAATGATTTTTTTTTTAAATTGTCCAGGTGGTTTTCTATGAACATCTGTGTGGCGGAGTGGTAGCGGGGAGTGTTTGTGAGGCGTCTCAGAATGTCATTGTGCACAAAAGTGATGCGTCGCATGGTCTCTCGGGTATATTGTTCGTCCAGAGGGAACACCCATAGATACTGTAGCAGTACGAGCGGAAGAGCAGCAGTTTCACGTCTCGTGACAGAAGGCAAACCTCCTTGCAATCATGTTGCCCGCTGCACATAGTTTACGACGCTCTGTTCAATGTCTGCCGTATCTTTTAGGTCGTCGTGATAATGTGACCCAAGTACGGAAATTCGTGCACAATTCCAGCCGATGGTTTCCGAGAAAATTTGAGTTCTGCAATATGCTTAAGCGATCTCGGGAGCAGCGACATGCACTGGGCCTTGGTTTCGTTGTAGATTATATCAAATTCCTCTGCATATTGGCGGCAAGTGTCGATGAGTCGTTGGAGACCTTGCACTGATGGGGAAATCAGAACCATATCGTCGGTGTAACAGAGGTTGTTTATAGTTGTTTCATTGACAGTGCATCCGATTAGGAGCGAGATCAGTTTGACGTTCAAGGCATCTGTGTACGTATTAAACAGGTATGGAGAGAGAATACCCCCTTGCCGAAGCAGTTTTTAGGGGAGCCGAAGGTGTAAGATAATACGTTTCCCCATTTGACACAGAATTGCTGTGTGGAGAACCAGCAATGTAAAATGCAAATTAGATATAGGGGTGTGCCCCTTTTATGCAGCTTCAGGAAGAGCTTCAGGAAGTTTACTCTGTCAAATGCTTTTCTCACATCTACAAAACAAAGGAAAACAGAGAGGCTGATGATAGGTAGTAGTTCAGCAATTCTTCAGTATGTAGATGCAGGTGTCAGTTGAGTGGTTTGCTTTAAACCCGAACTGGTTGTCAGTGTGTGTAGAAAGGGGAGAAGTCTCACTGAAGAAAACAGACTCAAGTATCTCGATGCGATCGTTTGTGATTGCAATCGGCCGGTAGTTGCCAGGGTCAGCTGCATCCTTTAGCTTGTTTTTGATTAATGCTATCAAGTGAACTAAGAGTATGGGAGTCTGGAAGAAACCGTGAATTATGCACGCATTGAATAGGGCAGCTAGCAAAATGTAAATTATCGGATGGCTGAGTTTGAAGGCCTCTGCAGGAAGACCATCACAGCCGGGCGATTTATTATTAGGTAGGCTGTTTATGGCATCGCTGATGTTACCTGCGTAAAACGGTCTGCAAATGAAATTGAATGTTGTCAGTAAGGAGGTTATCTACATCCCTTCGGGAATCTTGATCATTTATGCAATTCAGGATATTGTTGAAGTGATCGCCCCACATATATGCAATAGCTTCGTCTCCGACTGCTTCCCCAATTCTCTGTGATAGCTTTTTATTTTTGTTTTGGGATTTAAGACTGGATATCTTCCAAAGACGAGGATAATCACCAGATTCTAAGTTTCTAGACATTGCATCGCTCTTAGTTGTTTTTCATATAACCTGCAGTGCTTAAGAGCAAGTTTGAACTGCGCTCTCGCCTGTCTCATTAGCAATGCAGTGTGCCCTTCCCTGGGGCTACCATTTTGCCTCCACAGTAAAAACATTTCTCGTGAGTATGTATACAGATCTTTAACCAAGTCATTCCATCCAGGAATATTACGAGAATTACCTTGACGAAATCTGTAGGCAGTCCTGCCCGAAAGCAAGCAAAGCGGAGATTATGTTCGAATAGAATTCATTCAGATCCCTCTTGTGGTGGTCATTTCTACAATTTGTGTTAGTACAAAGTAAGGCGCAACCTGGTTTCAGTGGTCGCTCTAAAGTATCTGGTTTTCTCTTGGTTTTTTAAATCCCAGTTTACCGCTGGTGGGCGATCAGTTAGGGGGTTCACGGTAGGGAGGGATGGGGTACTGAATGACACCTGTAATGGGATGTGATCGTAGCCCGTTGCAAGGTCATAGCGAATATTGCAGGTCATAATAGAATCATGAAGTGTGGGGATGTGATGCGTGGGTCCAGCCAGGAGTTGTAATAGCGTCCGCTCTATTATGTACATATGAATAAGAGGAGGGAGGGAGGAGCATAACATCGCTAATTTGGAGAGCATGATTTTGACAGAAGCGAGTAAGTTCATTATAAAATTGTTTTGTGGGGTGTGAATTAAGGGTCCCCTATTATACAAATATGATCAGCTGGAGAATCATGAATAATACTGTGTAACTCCCCTAGGATCATGCAGTAATGATCAAAATTATTGTTATTTTCCCATGCATATAACATTGATAATTAGGATTTTAGAGTTCCCTATTGTCACTTGAATCCCCAGCAATCTGTCACTCCTGTAGGTCATCACCTTTATCGTATCGTCTAACGATTTGCGCCACAGGAAAGAAAGGCCTCCATTTCGGGCGACCGGCTAGGATTTGGTCTGTAACTTGCATCGATGAAGTCGAGAAGGTTCTGAAGTCTTCATGAATTGAATCGCATATGGCAAGGTCATGTGGCCAGAGGAGCGTTTCTTGCAATGCAATGATGCCTTTGTTTGATTTTTTTACAGAACATGTTTAGGAGAGGAATGTTCCGCTTGAGGCCAAGATATTCCAAGAGATTATGTTTAATGTATCCATGGCTACTCACGAAGATGGGAGATGAATGCGCTGATCATTTGGGTGGCATGGGGGTTAGCCAGGGGAGTGGGCAGTCACTCGCCGTGGGCGGTTGGCTGGCACTTGCGGTGGAAATGACCCTGGTTGGAGTGTCAGTAAGTTCCCCTGGGGGTTGGTTGATCCCGGATTAGTCTGTATCTTGAAACTAATATATTAGGACCGAAATTTCTCGCCTTTAAGAACGTCGAGGTGTTGAAATAGGCAGGTAATCCTGTAAGCCACTTTATGTTTAATCCTGCATGGGAGTTCGTGGGAGATGAGTGGGTCAGAGCCAGTGAGAAACTTGACTCTCTCCACTATGGCATCTAGCGTCACCGATGAGCGCAGATTGTGAATTACTATGTGACATCTCTTCTCATGTGTCGGGCGAGGTGAAACACGAATGTTGGGCTCCGGTCCGGCGGCCAAACGGGAGGTTCCTTCTCTTCCTTTTGCTTGTTTGTATCTGCCAGCCGCCAGACCCCTCATGATCAGTTTCATCTGTATCTACGATGGGGGGTTGGGGGAGAGAGATAGGGTGGGGAGGATTACGAGGGCTAGTAATCATCACCGGAGATATATCTTCCACCGGAGGTACTGGGGAGGGAGAAGCGGTTGGGGGATCAACAGTCCTCGGAACGGGGCACTTCCGTGTTGCTGGGAGGCGAGGAAAAACTGGATGCTGCATTCGTAGTAGTCTGGTGGCTATCAGTGCGATTGTCTATCGATCCCTGCACTCTTTTGATCGCATCCAGATCCATGTGAGATTATTTGTTTCCACAGTTTTAAGACTGTCTAGGGATTCCTGTAGTCCCTTTGATCACGTCCCAGATTCTTGATAATTTATCATTTGTCTCCTCAATTTTTTCTGAGTTTTTCCAATTATATCTGAGAGAGATTTTGCTGTTTTGTTTTGAAGGCATTTTCTGCCGTGTGGTACACCGCAGGTAGGCTTAGGTCAGCAGGGCCCTTTGGTGGCAGGTTGTAAGGGTCATCGGCGTAGATTTCCACCGAGCAGGTCCTTAGCCACTTAGTGATATACGATATTTTTTTGTGAGAGGACAAGTTCTTCGCGGATCGCTCCTTGAGAATGCTCTCTGGTATCAGATCTTTGCATTTCGTATATGCAACGTTGATTTCCTCATCGGAGAAGGCATCACTGACAGATTGTATAGCGGACTCGACGTCGGAACGGTTCGATTGGTATTGTAAATAAAAAAGAACAATTGTTCGCGAGTACGGAACTTGTGTGTGGGGCACAGGCACCGGTAGGTGCCAGGTCACTTTGCGCAACGGTTGGAGGTTGGTCGGGTGACATTTTTGCGGTAAAGGGAGGGGTCAAGCACTAACACATACACTGCATCTTTACCCAGTTTCACAGGACCAATAGGCCTCGAGTAGCTGTGATTTGAAAGATTTCTAAGGCACTGATTGGAGCAGAGAGAATATTATAATATCTGCCCTTGCACAACACTCTCCGGCTTACACGCCGGGTATTACGTGGGAGACACTATTAACACATTGCTTACTATAAGAGGTATAATCACCAAGGGCGAAAAACCCTTCTTTTCTGTGAATAACGCGAGAGAGACCTCCAACACGTCCGCACCCCACATTAAGGGCTACGACACAATAACTATCAAATATCCAGTGAAGGGAAGTGTTTCATTAGTTACAAATTTGGAGCCTTCTCCAGTGTTTCCAAAAGTTGGCTAATCAGAGGACGGAAATGGTTACACGGTGAATGTTTTTGCACACGTTCTCCAAATTCAGTTCGTTCATTCGTGAAATGCTCAGGCAACAGACAGACACACACACACGCGCGCGCACACACACACACGCACACACACACTCACACGCACACTAATATGAACATACAGACAGTTCAACAGATAACATCCGTGAAGGATGCATAAGCTATGGGAATTATTCTTTACTTTTCCAACAAAAAGAAGGAAATTAATAATGTAAAAGGTGTACGAAAAAAAAAAAACTTAAACTGGTGCGTAGTTATCGCTGCCAAAATACAAAAGAAATTTTAACCTTAACAGAAGCTAATAAAGTGAGCACACAGAAGTCGAGAAATGCTATGTGCACCCGATACGCAAATTTCATAAAAAAAAAAAATGAAATTAAAAGGATAGTAAAACAAACGTTGCACTACGAAAAATATCAGCACTTCCTTTTGCATTTTCATACTCAAGAACTCCAAGAGAAAATAAGAATATTTTGGAGAGCTTATAACAAAACGTGTATGATGGCAGTACAAAAATATTTGCTACTCATTCTCGTCAGGCACAGATGAAATGATGGTAAATACAAAACAAAATACAAATTTGTCCTGCTACCGGCCAGGCAAACAGGTAGCATGATGAATATTTGTGCACCTGTATCATAGTTTTCACAACTGAAATTACTAGAGAAAACATATATAGTCCTTGGACACTGAACAAGCAAGAAAAAAAAATATATATACCTGCCTCTCACCTAACATAAATCAAAAAGTAAACAGAAAGGAAAACCTCATCATTTCCATTTCCTTTCCCACGAACTCGTCCTATTGATCTCGAAGCGGAAAACTGTGCAACTGGAAACGTAAGCAATACCTCGAGTCTTTGCAAGTCCATATTATCGTATCGCAATACCAGAAGTTGCCGGATGAACAACAAATCTGAGAAGTTTGGGTCTCACGAGGCAGACCATCAAGTGAAACAAGTCCTCGATAAATGATACGAAGTTCTGATAGTTTTCCGTGTAATGGGAGGGTTTTCTTGAAAAGGAGTAGCATTGAGGTTTAAACGACAACTCGTTTGTTTCTTTCAAGACTACGCTATCTGTATCATTTAGTTCGAGACCCTAAAAGGAAATATTTGCTAAAATACAGATAACTGTAAGATTTGTAATTTCACGCCGGCTGTGTTTATACCATTTTATATTATCCACGAGTAATGATTAAATATCCACTTGACTGTAATACAATGCGGACAAAAAACAGCCTATCGTAGGGTGCGATTCTAACCCAAAAAGGGCCTAAGTAAAGGTAGGAGGACCAATCATGCATCATTCTCTTCTGGACGTAGGTTATAGGTGAGGCAAAGTCAATTCAATATTAATTCGCTCCATATTATTTCATATCCAAATCACTA
This sequence comes from Macrobrachium nipponense, assembly GCF_015104395.2. Classification (NCBI taxonomy): domain Eukaryota; kingdom Metazoa; phylum Arthropoda; class Malacostraca; order Decapoda; family Palaemonidae; genus Macrobrachium; species Macrobrachium nipponense. Next base: position 32,581,490 of record NC_061110.1, on the reverse strand, counting down.
TACCTGGGGAATAACTTACACCTAATTGAAATTATAATTATTTCGAAGTATTTCATCACCAGTGCGATTCGAATCGCCTTGTCTGGTTTCGAAACAACAATAAACAATGATGACTTAATAATTCTTCGCGCTAGGAACCCTAGCTTTAACCTCAAGAAAGTTATTACTTTTCAAAATCCGTATGTGGCCAGTCTGTTGATTTATGTTTACCTATCTTTATTGTCTTTTATTTCTCTTTTTGACTGCTGTTCTTGTAGATTTACAGCATTAGTCAGATCTTAATATATACTTTCGTAAATTGTACTTTTCTATTTTCTTAGATAGCCTGATATATATATATATATATATATATATATATATATTATATATATATATATATATCTATATATATATATATATATATATATATATATATATATATATATATATATATACATATATATATATATATATATATATATATATATATATATATATATATATATGATACTATATATATATATATATATGTATATATATATATATATATATATATATATATATATATATATACATACCATATATGTATATATATATATATATATATATATATATATATATATATATATATATATATATCTATCTCAATAAAAGGAGCCCATAAAACACCAAAATAGAGAAAAAGTACTATATTTCAGAGACTGCTGTCTCCCTCTTCAGGGAGACAGCAGTCTCTGAAATATAGTACTTTTTCTCTATTTTGGTGTTTTTATGGCTCCTTTTATTAGATGGAACTCTGTTGTTTCAGAACATTTATACCAGTCTATATATATATCTATATATATATATATATATATATATATATATATATAAACTTTATCACATACAAAAGTTTTATGATTTAATGCAATTAATAACAGGACCACATTTTAACTGGAATGTATCTAGCGGAGATATTTATTGAAGAAAAGTCTGAAGCTTTCTAGGACTATAGAAAATTCTCATCTTCTTAATCGTCTCTGGATACCAGACGATGAGAGCTGTTAGTCCAACAAAGCTATTAACTTTTCTCAAATAAACATTGCTAGATACTGTCTAGTTTAAATGAGCTCCTGTTATTAATATTCACACAAACACACACACACAATACACACACACACATACACACATATATACACCGGGTGTTTCGAAATTAGAGGCCCCCCCCTCCACAGAACAAATGGAAGTTATGACGTTTTTTCTGCTTTTAGCCTATCTCCAAATACATTATCTTAAGTTTCTATTAAGCTATTTTCCATTTTACATATCTTTTATTTTCGGACTGAGTGACGGAGTTAGATACAGCCATGGCTAACGATGTGGAGGAAATCAGATGGATTGATTGAATCCTTGCTATAACCTTCAGAGAGGCCAGGGATGCTGGTGCATCCTTCATTTTACATTCTTGGATAGCTAAATACATTAAAAGAGATGAATCCTTTGTTAAAAGAAATTGGAACAAAAGTCCATATGGCTGTCATCGCAAAAAGAGGGAAGGCCTGAAGTCCTTCTCAGCAGTCAAAAGACATCATAGCTGAGGCTGTGGGTAGACCAAGAAAGTCTTTACATAAATTGGCGTTTGAACTAGAAACAAAATGGGGAAAGAAGAGAAGTTATAGAGCTGTACATCGTGAGTTGAAAAAATCTGGTATCAAGCCATTTCATGTTATCAGCAAGCCCATCATCACTCAGCAACAGAGAAAAGACCGTGCATGATTTTGTGGTTCATTTCTTAAAGATTGGGGTGAAGCTGACTTTCTCCATGTTGTGGCATCAGATGAATTCTTCATTTTCACAGTCAGGAAGCCAAATCATAAAAATGACATCATTTGGGTTGCAAAGTTGGATGATATCAGCGATGCCGTGCACTATCGCCAAGTTGTGAAATTTCGTGAATGTTTGGGAATTTTTCTGTTTCACAGCCAAACGTTTAAGTGGATCATCAAAGAAAAGGGACAGTCATGGAATGGCGAATACTTCAGAGAAACTGTGCTTACTGGTGGAGTATTTCCTTTCCTCAAAGATCCTGAAAATGTGTTATCTGTTGAAGAAGTCACATTTTTGCATGATAAGGCACTATGTTTCAAGGCTCTTCAGACACAGGAGCTACTCTGAAACAGTGGTATCGATTTCATCTCATCAAGTGAATTTCCAGGTAGCTCCCCTGACCTTAATGTGTGTGAAACATTGGTAGTATCTTAAAGGATTATGTTGAAGCGCACATGGTGAACTATGATGATATACCAAGCCTTAACAACCTGCGAAGAGAGGTGACCGAAGTGCTCAGGGAAATGGAGTTTGAGTCTCAGGTTTTTGCGATTTGCTGAAATCATACCCCTCAAGAATGCAGGCTGCGGTACAGGCAGATGGAGGCCACACAAAATATCAAATACTCAGAGAGAAACTTAAATAAATACCTGCTCTTAATTACTTTTGTTTTTGTCCATATCAATTTTAGTATATGCTGTAGAGGGGGGGCTCTAATTTCGAAACACCCTGTGTATATATATATATATAAATATATATATATATATATATATATATATATATATATATATATATATATATATAAACATATATATTATATAATATATAATAATATATAATATATATATATATATATTAGTATATTTATTATATATATATATATATATATCACACAGGGTGCTTCGAAAATTAGAGCCCCCCTCTACAGCATATACTAAATTGATATGGACAAAACAAAAGTAATTAAGATCGGGTATTTATTTAAATTTCTCTCTGAGTATTTGATATTTTGTGTAGCCTCCATCTGCCTGTACTGCAGCCTGCCTTCTTGAGGGGTATGATTTCAGCAAATCGCAAAAACCTAAGACTCAAACTCCATTTCCCTGAGCACTTCGGTCACCTCTCTTCGCAGGTTGTTAAGGCTTGGTATACCAGCATAGTTCACTATGTGCGCTTCAACATAATCCTTTAAGATACTTTAAGATATATATATATATATATATATATATATATATATATATATATATATATGTATATATATATATATATATATATATATATATATATATATATATATATATGATATATATATGTATATATAGTATATATATATATATCTATATATATATATATATATATATATATATATATATATATATATATATGTATATATATATATATATATATATATATATATATATATATATATATATATATATATATATATATATATATATATATAGTATATATATATATATAGTATATATATATATATATATATATATATATATATATATATATATATATATATATATATATATATATATATATATATATATATATATATGATGTTTATATATATATATATATATATATATATATATATATATATATATATATATATATATATGTATATATATATACATATATATATATATATATATATATATATATATTATATACTATATATATATAATATTACTGAGAAATGCTGTTGTAGTGTTAAAGTTTCTTTTAATTTCCCGTACCTTCCGGGAGGTGGGTTTGCCTCAGTTAAGTTGGGGAAGAGTAATGAATGAAAACAGTGGCCATTCACTCTCATGTTATGGCCGTCGCTGTATTTTACAACTTTCATATATCTCAGTTACCATGAATTGGCTTTAACGAGGCATAGTCACGAGAGTTGTAAGAAGAGCTCATGTAGAATAAGCACTGAAAATGTGATCTTTGGACGGTTGCTGAAGGCGGTTCGATTTATAAAAGGTACAAGAACGCCTGTGTAACTGTTAATTACTTTGGTTGTTGGGTGCGCACTCACCTATGTGTTTTAAGCAAATATTATTGCTAATACAGTCATTTCAACAATAATTGAGAAATATAAATCTTACAGGACAAAATGTAAGTGTGAAAGATAATTAATACAATTTAGGAAAAGTAAGCTACCATGAGGCTACCATGAGATGGAAATTTCTCATTCTTTAATAATCCTTTTCCAGATTTCAGTCAGTTCTTATGAACATCACCCGGGAGGTTGTGATTCTGTATGTTGAGGTGGAGCTGGTAGCAATATAACTAATGCTCCGGTTGGAGATATTCCAATTTTTCTTCTTAAAATTTGGAGAACAATTTGTGTTTTTTTTCTTTTTTTTGCATGTATAGCTGTTCTTTACTTTCGGGATATGCTCTAAGACAAGGAAAGCAGAAGTCATCAGGAGCCATCATTTTAAGTGACATTGGCTCTTGTTGGGTAACCGATTCAAGTGGCATCATCCTACAATACAAGGGCTTTGCCCATTTGGTCGTGTTTGGAAATTGAATTGCTCCATTAAACTCTTGATGCAATTTTCACAGAAACCTTAAAAGATGATAACTAATACAATCTCCATAATGATGAATTCTCATCTCTTAAGCGTTACTACAAAGATGGATAGGCATCCATTCACACTGTTCCATCCTTTACTTCTGTGTTTGGTTTGAGTTATTATATGAATATAAAAAAAGTCTATCCCTCCACTACAGTGATACACATTTCAAATGGGACTGCGAGAAGTGAAGTCCCAAGTCTTTGCTCATATTAAATGTCCCAACATTTATCTAATTTTTATGTTAAGATTTTGTACATGATTCCATTGCTACCATAGCATCCATTTATGTAGTACAACATGTGTATCTAAAAGCATGAATAAATGCTATAAACAGTATGAGTCCTTGTAACTCATCCGAAAGACAAATGTTTGAATATTTCATGACTCAGGTACAATGGATCTTTGAACAATTATATTTTCACGTTCATTCTGTAATCAGAAAATAAAAAGAAATGGTTGCAATGTATATGATCTCTATCTAATCAGCGTTTTGTACCTGAAAAGGAATTATTGCTGAAATTACTTTTATCAGCTAAGGTTAACTGTTCATGTTAGGATTAACATTAAAAGGTAAAGGTGGAAGATGCTGAAATTTATTGTCTGGGTGTTATTAGTGGTTTAGCGATGTTTTAAAGACTTAAACATTAAAAAAAAACTCTCAACACAGGCCACCTTGGCGTGATTTGAAGTTTGGGAAGAACGTTAAGCCTTTGGCACATCTTTTAACAGTTTTTTCTCATTATAATTCCTTTAGTCGAAGAGGTATTGAGGTAAAAATGGAACGTGTAACAAAACGTATATAACAAAGGTCTATTGAAAGTTACGTTAATTCTTGGCTAAGAAAAAATTACTGTTCATGGTGTAACTGGAACGCGATTAACCAATTAAAAATAAGCCTAAGTTTCTTCGGTGCAATCGAGTTTTCTGTACAGCGTATAATGCTGTATAAAACCCTGAGCCACGGCCCATGAAATTTTTAGATTGCGTTGTTGGCAAGATAGCGGTACCAGACTCGCGGTTATGGCTAACTTTAACTTTCAATAATATAAAAACTACTGAGGCTAGAGGGCTGCCCCAGTAGATTTTAAGATCAGAGGGCAGACAGAAAAAGTGCGGAAAGGCAGAAAAAGCCATCTTAGTAGTTTTCTTTTACAGAAAACTAAAAAGCTGGGATACACGCAATTTTAATGTCTTTATAGCACTAACCATCGTCTTTAATATATAAATATAACATATGAAAGGATTTGATACCTTTAATAAAAGAAATAATGCAGTCAGCTGAAGGACCTTACTTAAAACATAAAAACCTCAAAATAAAAAAGATAGATAATTAACAAACTCCTTCCACTTTCTTTTGTAAGCAGAAACTTCTCGTGGTCTCAAAACTCATTTCTAGACGTTCTCCAGATAGGAAAGAAAATCTTTGGTTTGGTCGAGTTTGAAAAATTTCATTTGATATCCGCCAAATGTGGGTCAAAGGAAGGTCGAGGGAAAAGTTGCTGTCTGGTCCATCATCCACGAGATGGTGCTCTTTACACTGCTAACAAAAGGGGAAGAGGTTCCCCTTATCCTCTGCAATCTCTCGTTTCTATGGGAAATGCGAGGAGAAGCCTCCTTACTTTTTTCTTTTTAAGTAATGCGGACACACGAAAGGCCTTTAGTAACCGATTCTTTAGCAGATCTATATAATTAATTTTCATTTTTATTTCTAAATCAGTCTTCATGACCGAAATCACTGTTCTTCATTAATCTAACGTATTTTTCGAGGGGATGGGTACTATTATTCGCTACTTTCATATTAATTTATATTATGAAGGATGTTCTCTTAAACTAAGCCATGCTAGATTATATGAAAAGCTGATTGTACTGTCAAACGTCGTCAAATATTCATGTAACAGACTGGTTACGTGTTCAAAACAGATTCTCAATAAATATCAATGAGTATTCAGTAGCTATTTGGATAAACAAGTAACAACTTGCTTGATCGAGCTGTGGTAATGTAAGTTAACATTTTGACTCAAATTATACAGTATTGCTAATAAAAAAAGAGAAGTAGTCATAGGATAAATAAGATTTAAACTCAATTGCTAAATACGTGTGCCGAAGTATTCTACTTAGTTGTGTTATGAGCTAAATAAATACATTTTTTTCTGCAAAAACATTCCATCTTAACTTCATGTGATATCCATTAGATGGGGATGAAAGTCATCAGAGCGATTAATTTTGTCCACCTGGTAAAGTTAGTTTTTTTCTTCTTCTTCTTATCATTTCGGGCTACCTCGAACCACTCAAGTCCTAGAGTCTCCAAATGTTACACATCATAAAGTACTGCTTATGCAATGCTAGATCTTGTTCCCTTTTTAGCAATTCCAATATTTCTCGCCATTAAAAAAAATGGAAATTCACTACAGTTCTTCCGTTGTCTTTCATAAGCATTTTGTGAAGTTTTTACGATATTTTTTTTTTTTATTTTATATATCTAGTTACTTATTTACTTTTCTTTTTTTTTTTGGTCAGCGAATCTCATCATCATAAGTACTTACCCAAAAGTACAAAAATATTTCGTTTTACTATCTACAACTTTGCATCATAACTTATGGTAAAAAATGGAAACTTCTTTTGCGCACAACTTTCTTCGCTAAGTAGAATGGTGTTTTATGACATTTGTTCAATATAGTTCAGAAACGAATGGACAGACGAAATGAGAAGGACTTTTGAGTATTCATGTCTCAAGCTGGTTACAGTCTTATATCATGAAGGTTAAAAACAACAGAATGTATTCAAGCGTAGTGCCATTTTCCCATGCCTCAATGGCTGCATAACTTTCTCCTCGATGTGAAGACGTGCAAATCTTCTCTCTATTAACGAAAGTTCCCCCTGTGCAGTGGCATGAAGCGAGTCATAAGGGAAAGCGCAATGCGAGAAGCAAATGCTTTAAACCTGACTTCGAGAAGAGCAATGCGTGATCCGAACTCCAGTTTACTCGGGACGCGTGCAAGATTTTTGAATCTTTTCATAGTACTAATACTTTGTTTTCATTTGTTTCTCATTGTTTTTGGCTCAGTCACTACAATGGTTGATGCAATGATGATACTGAAGACACCTGGGTGATGGTGAAATTAACGATCTTCATTTTAATTGTAGGTGTTTGATGTGATATTCCTGTTGTGTTCAAAATGTTCATAAGCTCTCCTCATAATATAGTTAAATCATTGGAACAGAAAAAGATAAATAATGGTGCAAATGTTATTTGTGTTGAGCAGGTTGACATGAATCTCACTTCATAATTCCTCTGATATTTCCTTTGTTATTTATCTTATTTTTCTTTTTTATTTTGCATTTGTCTTTCCTAGCTTATTCTTTATGTCTTAGTTTCTTTTTCTGTCCTGGGAAGCTTTCCTATCTGGGCCCTTGGGATTGATGGATTCAGCTTTTCTAACTGGGGTGGCAGCTTGGCTAATAATAATAATAATAATAATAATAATAATAATAATAATAATAATAATAATAATAATAATAATATAAAAATATGTTCCTATATAAAAAACCTAAGAAAACGTGTAGGTGTTCTTTAGCTGCATGGGGTTGTAGGAAGACGGTTGCAACTCTTTGACACCATATTCCAGGAGGGGAAAAGAACAAAAAACGATAGGAAAGCGCGAGAGGGAAGAACCTATTGAAAGAGCGCTTGTGGGAAGAGTAATGTCCTGTTTGGTTGGAGGGTAAGAATGCCATTCACAAATCTAGCTATTGAGGAGCAGCTGATCTCGCACCTGTGGATGTCCTTCAAAAATTGTAGAGTTCATGTATATTCATTTCATTGTGTCTCACTAGGTACGTGCTGTCATTTTTGCTCACTTGAGTTTAACCAGCGAATGCTGTTACTAGAGTTAACAGTGAGTTAATTTTTTGATAAAACCAGTAAACAAAAACTTTTATTGAAATATAATACCAAAGTTTTCTCTCTCTCTCTCTCTCTCTCTCTCTCTCTCTCTCTCTCTCTCTCCTTTTGAATACTTTATTAGACGGCATACACGATATAATATAATTTAACTTATCTTAATTGTTGTTGGTATTACATAGTTGTATTATCTTGACTCGGCAACTGTTCTCTCTCTCTCTCTCTCTCTCTCTCTCTCTCTCTCTCTCTGGGTGGTTCGTTAGCAATCATAATACCCACACATCAAAATAAAGGATATTATAAATTTTTCAAAATACAATAAGCTCTCGAATTATATGCCATAAAAAAATACAATGATAAAGATTTTCTATGAATGATTGTGAAGGACCGTTTGGAGGGTTACACAAGAAAAGTCCCTGACGAAAGATAAGAAAGGTAGATGAGGGAAATAGCTATAGACATGAGGAAGGTAACATTATTTATTTGAAACGATAAAAGTAGTTTAGGGTTACAAAAGCACATAGCCAGCGAGTGAACCAGGTCACTCACATTCTTAGACGAATCGCTTAGGAATGCTTTCCTCGGCTAGATGCCTGACCGTTCGTCACCGGGACAATAGACTGACGGGGCTTTTGAACTGGGAATAAAATTGGAAGATCATGAGACAAAAGAGGGATCGAGTAGGCTGATCAGTAAAGCAACTGAGAGAGATAATCTCTTGGAAAATGAGTCGTAGATGGCCTTAGGTTTTTTTTTTTATATAGAAGCATAGGAATTCTCCATTGATATCAGAATTAATTTTTAAATTGAAGATCTGATATAACCAAAATGACCCCAAAAATTTAGAATTTCTTTGAATAGATATCCGGAATACTCATCTGTATTATGAAAACAATGTGAATAAATAATGGAGAGAGAGAGAGAGAGAGAGAGAGAGAGAGAGAGAGAGAGAGAGAGAGAGAGAGGCGCATGGATTCTAGTGTCATATAAGACGCTATCAGAGACACGTTGGAACGGAAAGAACGCTCTAATGGCACTTAACTCATTGAATTACAGCAAAACTTTGGCAGTTAATGCAAAGTGGTTGTTATATGGTATCCTATAAATCACAAGAACTTGAAGTGACATGAAATAGCAATCTGTCACCAAAACTGCATCAAATGAATTCAGAACAATTCAAGCTAGGCATCCTCCTGAACCTCTTATTTAAAGTGCTCTATAGCTAGAGTTACAAAAAGGGAATCATATATATATATATATATATATATATATATATATATATATATATATTTGTATATATATATATATATATATATATATATATATATATTATATATATATTTGTATATATATAGATATATATATATATATATATATATATATATATATATATATAGATATATATACATACATACCCAGAGAAAAATAAAGTTTATTCGACATAACATTTTTTCCTTTGATTACCATTTTGTCTCTTTTGACTGGCAGGTCGTGTTTTCGGAATGAAAGCGTTTTATTGACATGTAACATATTGGTTGGAGGGAGGGAGGGAGGGGATTATTCGAGTCGCTACGGTAACGCTGGAATAGTTTCAAGCAATTTCTATTGTTTGCCATTTTATTTTTTGTAATTGACTTCGTCAGTAAATTCCCATTCGCCTCAATGCGCAATACATTTTATTAGGGAAAACGCTCACACTAATAAAAAAAAGTTTAACCAATTTTAGGAAATGAAATAATGGTATATATGCCTTTATGACACTTCCACCCTTCTCCTGCAAACGTGTTTGTCCGGACCGAGTGGCGGCGGGGTAGGTTAGGGATCGTGATGGTAGAGGGACATGACACATCCGACCTCCTACCGCAGCCGCATTTCAACAGGGAGTCCTTCAATTGCCCTCCTACCCAGCGTAGCGTAGCGCGTCATCTCGCTAGTTGAATATAATAGCTATCAAATGACTTTTACGTGCGCCGGTGATCTATTTTCCTAAGTACTTTCTTCTTTCTTTGGCTTCAGCTTTTCCCATTTCTATATGAGGTCGCTTTTTATAGTCAGCCTTCTCCATCATTCTCTATCCTGTACATCTGGCTCTCTTAGACCCTTTTCCTTCATGTCATTCAATAATTTATCTTTCCACCTGAACTTTGGCCTTCCCCTCCCTCTTCTGCCCTCCACCTCCATGTTCATAAGCCTCTTACCTACGTTTTCATCTTCTCTCCTCATGACATGACCAAACCAGTTAAGTCTTCTTTCCTGAGCTTTTTTTGAAACCACCAATACTTTGACTGTCTCCCTGATCAATTCATTCCGGATCTCATCTCTTTTTGTGACACCACACATCCACCTCAGCATTCTCATCTCGGCCACTTCCATTCTTCTTTCTTGTTCTTTCTTTAATGGCCAAGTCTTTGCCCCATAGATTATGGCTGGTCTAACTACGCTATTTTCGTAAGTACTACATGGCTGAAAAGCAGCTAATAGATATATAATTTATTTTACTTCAGTTCCACCTATGAGAACTGCGGTATGCTTTTTTTCTTTCTTTTTTTGTGACTCGGCCTGCACTTTTTTTTTTTTTTTTTTTTTTTTTTTGAGGAGAGTCGTATTCTTTAGATCTCAAAATTTTTGTCTGAATTTTTTTATGTATACAACATTAAAAACAAAACTATTCATTATATATTGTTAAAATCAAAATACAAAAGAAATGTTGAATATTGGCCTAAAATTTTTTTGGCTAGGCCTATCGATTCCCTGCCTTATCCGTGAAAGGAAGGGAATCCTATAATCATAATGCATATGATTTGTATTAATCAGTATTTGTGCCGTGTATTCTTTTACAATCATTATGCAAATATACAATTGATTATCACAGTGCTGAACGGCCTCCTAGAATTATCCATTGGGCCTATTGCTGAGCCCATATGCTTGATGGGTGAATTATTCACTCTTTTTTATAATCCTCATGGTGAGGTAAAACAATAAAACAAAAATAATGTATATCCATATATGATTAACATAATCAATATTTGGTAAATAATATTGATAGTGGGTAGGAAGTTGAACTGAAATGTAGCATTAAAAATGCCATATAGTAGGAAAACTAAATAATAAAGCTTCAATAAATGCTTTCAAATACAATTAAAGAACGACAACAAAAGATAAGCCAATGGGTTCTTTCGAACATAATAAAAAAAAAACAATGGTGAATTATGTTTATCCAATATATTCAATAAAGATGGTTTCTTGTGCCAGTTTCAGTTTAAGAATGCAACGCCCAAAAGCATCGATAATCCGTTCATAGGACATGCCCTTACCTGTCACTTTCATTCTAGGCCTATGTGACTACCGTTAAACCATTCATTTGTATAAACAATATTCCGAATTTCCTTTTCATGTCATTAAGAAATTCTCTCAAACTAGTTAATATATGGAGTATAAAAAAGAAATGGGATCCGAATGATATATATCGTAAAGTGATGCAGTATTAAGTATCGTGATTATACAGTACCTACCATATCGTGTGTCTTGTATAAGCATTCAGTGTGGTAGTGCATTGAACTATATTTACATGAGCTACCATAATGTGAGTTGTGTATAAGCATATCGTGCACGTTACAAATAAGGAAAAAAAATTGTAGTAACTTATGATATAACATCCACCTCTTTGATTCGAGTTTGTTTTTCGTTGTTTGTAAGCAAATTTTAAATGCATGAACTTATCAACACTAGGTATGCTGTGCTGGCAAGGTATGAAGTTGACTTTTTAAATCTGCAGAGGGTTTTTTCATCACCCGCTGATATTTCGGTTATTCAGCATGACCTTGGATGTTTTACTCTGGATATGAGAGAGGTTCCTTATCTTAAAACTGAACAAACGGGTAATCATTGTTGTTTCGACAATAACATATGTGACCATTCCGAACTGTTACTAAGTTGTGTTCTCTGTGTCGGCATGCTTTTATGTGCAAGAGATGATTACAAAAACAAAAGATGTGTATATATTGTAAAAATGAAAATAAAAAATGAAATTATATCCAAATTTCCATGAATATGCCTTATACTCACGGATGTCGTCCAACACAGATACAAACACGGGAAAATCATGTGCATATTGTCCACGTTGTTCAAGAAATTGTAAAGGATAAAAAGATACATTCATTTAAAAAATGTTGAATGGGTAAACATTTGAAAATCTTAAGAACATTTAAGAAGAAATAAAAGGTAAGAAATTGTATACATGTATCAGTGTGCTCCATACAAAAAAAAAAAATAACTGAGATATACAGAGTTTCGAAAACAATAAATAGCGTGCAAGGAAATGTTGACATGTACAATAATAATGGATGATGACAGTCAATAATTTGTGTACAGTATTTCAAGTGAAAAGTTTTTGACATTGTTCAGACATATTCATGTACATCGATTTCAGTAAATGTTTCATTGAAAGGGATACATTTTTTTCCACTTGCATTGTTCATTGTGTATTGCTTATTACTTGAATGTTGGTAGTTTTTATTGCATTGCTGATTTAGAAGTGAAACAATTCTGATGAACACAAGCTTCATTAAAAATGACAGGTAAATGTTTAACTTTTAATTTATTAGTAAGGTATGTATTCATTTTTATCAATTTTCATTGTTAACACTTAAACACGAACATGGGGTTCTGTACACCCCACAAAAAAAAAAAAAAGAAAAAAAAAAATTGGCAACTCTGCCATAGCAGCTGGAAGCACTTCACCGGTCACTGTGGTTTAGTCTAGAGGTTGCCCATTTGAGGGTGGGTATGTGAGTGTCCTGTGCTCCTATTGTTGTTGTTATTCTTGTTTTTTTTGGTGCGCATGTAAGTATAAGTATAATTCTATTTGGGGTGCATCCACCCCGAGTATGTTGTTTTGGAGAGATAATGGGGTGCATGGTACCCCATGTATGTGTTTTTAGGTCACACACACACACACCACACACACACACACGTGTGCAGCACACCCATGTAAGTGTTTTAGTATAATTCTATTTGGGGTGCATACCACCCCGAGTATGTGTTTTGGAGGGATAATGGGGTGCATGGTACCCGATGTATGTGTTTTAGGTCACACACACACACACATATTATGTTATATTATATTACCATAAATATGTAATACACACTCTAAGCATCAATTAGGATGTATTCAGAGGAGTAATGACTGATAACATAACATAAAGTTAAAATAGTGTAATTTTTCTGTGTTAAATTTTGACCATTTTTTGTCAATCTGTGGGCTGGTGAGGGGAAGGCGAGAGGACTCACCTCGCCATGGCAGGAAACCTGTTTGTTTATTATGGAAATTGCATTTATGGCAAATTTTTATTATGGATTTGTCAGGAAAAAAATGAATGTTCAATATTTTTGTTTTACCAGAAAAATTCAGTTATTCAAGGATGTTTAATCATTAAAAGAATGAGTAAGGATTGAACTTTTTGTTGATTTTTTCAGAAATAAAAAATTTTGAACGCAAGTGGGTTTTTTCTTGATAAAAAAATGGGGTATGCTACACCCCAGGTTTGTATTTATGTGACAAGATTTCCATGTTTGTGTTTAATTAACTGTATCAATCACTCTTTGCTGTAGGTTCATTGAAGGCGGTGGTCAGATTTCCCACACCAACCTGGAGAAGTTGGGCTGATCTGATCCTGTCCAATTTTGCCAGGTAGTTGCATTTGCCCGAGATGTAACCGAAGGCTGGGACCTTACCCTCATTATGTTTCCCACGCCTAAACTTTTTGACGGGTCCTCATCCAACCAACCTAACCTAACCTAACCTAGTGGCACGGCCAAAAAAACAAACATTTCTGGTGCAATACTAGCATACATCTCAAGAATTTGCTGGCCGGTCATCGCTGTATAAAGGAGTTTAAGGAATGCACCCAGTTGGTTAGGATTTTTTTTTTTTTTTTTTTTTTTTTTGGTACATTTGGACAATCGGTCAGAATCTTCTAACTGTTGTTTTGCTGTCTTTCCATGTCTGTGGGTGTGTGGCAAGGGAGGATAAGCTCAGTACACAAAATGGTTTTCTTGATGTCCTTTTTGCCGGGTGGCAATTTATTTCTTCTGTCGGCTTGGTGCTAATTTGAGGGGTTGCTGGGTTTCTTCACCATGCCGTTGCTGATCGGCTGTGCACTGCTAACCTGGGAAAGTATCACAGATGGTGTGCATCCGTGGATCCTTTCCCCTTGTGTGCCCAACCAGCGCGAGATGTGAAGGAAGAAAAGTGTCCAGTATCACCTTGAGGACGTAGTCCGCCTTCTCCTTCGGTCAAGTCGGAGGCAGACCTGTGTTTCTGCTCTCCGGAAGCAGACAGATGATTCAGTCGTCGAGAAAGGGGGAAAACGAACGCGCTCGCTTTCCTTTCTCGGAGAATTCCTCTTAGACATTGCTTCCTTTAAAAATATTTTTCCTGTTATACAAAACTGTTTAAAGACTATGGATTTTGAACGTGTCGAAGGAATACTGAAATTTTTTTACTTGTTTTGCAAAGATTCTAACAGGCAATCAACATGTGACGCGAAGCTTCACACTGCCTGAAGCGACTGGGCTTAGCATGCCTATCTGGATTTTGTACTTAATCTTTCCGATTAACCAGTAGATAACTTTTCTATAGCTGTTTTGGGTTAATGCTTGAGCCTGTTTTATTAATGGTAATTTGAGATATGTTAACATTTCTTAATCGGTTTGTACTTTAGAGAAATATGATAATGAAAGTTCTGAAGACATCAATATTTTAACAGGAATTTCGTGAGGTGCCATGTTCGAGCCGTCTTAGCTAAATTTCTCTAAGCTTAAAAACATCTTCAAAAAAGACGACCAGTTGCATATAACAGAGGCCGATAAATCTAATGTTGTTGTAATAATGAATAAAGGACACTTTATGGATATAATCATGGACTTATTGAACGGTAACGAATCATATGAGACTTGGACTGATATTTCTGTAAAATATAGCATTCGTTGAATAAGTTTTATTTCTATAACTTATTCATAACTGAACGCGTTATATTTGAATCTTGATCTTCCTATCGTTATTTTCGATATCGTATATGTATTTATAGAAGTAGTACCTGCTGACTACTTATTAAGAATGATGGCATTCCTTCGATTTCCTGAATTATCTCTTTACCGACAACCTTTGATAATTAACCTTTCAGTCCTTTTGTTTACTCCTTTACCCTTCTTCAATCTCTTTCAAACACGGAAAGATCTTTGGCTAAATTGCTGACTGTTGTTATTATCTTTTGACATTCGCTTACACTAAAATCAGATACCTTGAAGGTAATGTGAAAGTATATAATAAGATGTGCGAAGTGAGATTCATTCACAGAAAAATTAAACTTCCATCATCTGTTTGTTTTCCATTTTCTGACATCTTGAACTGCCAGATGATGACGATGTATGTAGCTATTGTGCTTATCACCTGAAAAGTAAATGTAATTAGTAATAAAATCCCGTGCATTATTGTAGAAAGAAAAATAAATGATGAAAAAATCTGTAAAAAGGATGTATTCGAATTTTTCAGTGGGAAAATAATTTTTTTTAAATGTCTGACAACACCTGCACGATTTTAGTGGTTCCCCGGCCTTTCTCTCTTGTTGGAAGATGCTCCCTTTCAGTTATTATCAATACTAAGATAAAGTACTGAATGTACGGCTCACAATCCTGTATGCTCTTCAACCATTAATTGCCTTTCTTTTCGCGCACATATCACAAGACTTGATATTGCAATTCCTCATTGATTTGCCTTGTCATGTATTGTATAAATAAAAAAGGCAATTTACCGTAATAAACATGTCCCCTTATTTAAATTAAATAATAGCCCAAATATACAAATAGTTTTGTCAAAATGTATTTTTAAAAAATCATATTATTCACCATGGAATTATCAGACATTCGCAAGAAATTCTAAGCAAAATTCGACAAAGTCAGGTTGAAAAGACTTATTTTCATTTAAATGTCTTACCTAGATCCTTTTCTTACCTACCGGAATGAGACAATGGCGTCCCATTGAAAAAAGGCCAAAAGGGGAAAACGTGGCTTCGTTTTCGAGCTGATGAATGACACGTGACATCTGTGGTGGGAGGAAACAGAAATGCGCGTTAGCGATTTTACTCTGGTTTCCACGGGATATATTCATTTTATGAAATTTAGGCTGTCTGGCCAAGCACTTGGGCAATTTTGGCCAATCAGTATTTGGAAATAATTAATATGGGGGAATTGGAGTGGTTGGACAGCAAGATAAGAAGAGATCCAGAAAGTAAAGGAGATGAAAAACAAGAATCTAGCAAAGAGTCTGGAGCCGTAAAGAGTGGACAGTCGCGCGAGAGATTGAAAATTATGGATAAAAGGAAATAAATAAATGAATAAATAAATAAATAAATAGATTTATTTCATATATCAGGAGAAACTATAACCAAACTGAATCTTCTCCGTTGTAATACATTGTTATCTATTTTATCATACTGCAATTTATATCTTTACATTATTATGGTGGGTACGGGGGCACTAACATTTATGATGGTGTGGAGTTAAGATTTTGTTCATTGCATCACATTTTTGGGTTTTTTAAGGCTTTCTCTACGTTACATAGTCACATACCAGATCGTAATAAACCTTTAACTTTCTTCTGCAACTGTTGACAAATACAAATATGTTTCTAACCATATTATTCAGAAATGAAATGGAAAACAGGAATATTATCACAATGAAACCAAAAAAATGAGGATGCAAACACCATCGTATCTTAAGACATCAAAATTATGTTTAGTACATCTGGGCCCTACACTGTGAGAGTACACTTTCAGTATTACAAATGACTGAACTTCTTGAGTTTTCTGCTCTTTCGACCTGCAACTAAAAGACTTTTGCTTGCATCTCTTAAAGTGTGATGAAGGCTGATGCGCATAAAGACGTTGACAGTGAAGAGCCTGCAACTACACACAGAACTAGCTAAAAACTTTCCTTGCATCTTCTCCAAGCCCGTCACAAGTCTGTGGGGAACTCTGCTTTTGTAGTAAACATCAGAAATCGTCTTTCAATACTCGTTTTCCATTTGATTAATCATGTCTATAAGGACTGTACTTGGCACAATTAGTAGCTCCTCTCCTAGTGTGTTACCATAAGTGTTCTTGGAAAGGAAAACATGAACAGGGTTGTGTGGAACAAGAGAACTTTGAAGCCTTGTCCTGCATTCTCTACTAACCTTGTGACGAATCTTACGTACAATGAAACCGGTGATATTTGCTAACCCATTGCATTCCTCGAGTGGAAGGTCTCCCTCAGGGAAGGTCATTACTGACTTTACTGATGCACTCATTGGCAAAGAAGAACTTTTACTTAGCGCATTTCTCATCATACCACACACACCACCAGTGCTCATTTTTCACAGGAAAGTTTGTTAATGTAACAATGCAAGAATGAAGACAACGAAAGAAGAGGCAAGAAAGAAGAGTCAAGAAAAAAAATGTACCCAAAGAAGAATCAAAAAGAAATCTAAGCGATTATAACCGACAGTTTCCGTGGAAAGTAAATTAAACAAACAAACACTGCTATATGAATTAACTTGAGCAGTAAGAGAATGCCTGATTCGCTACAACAGCACTCAGTAACCATTGTATTGTCTAGACAAAACTTGGTGAATGAAACAACTAAAGTACGGTACGCTCTTTGGTCAAAGGAACAGCGAGAGACTAATCATCAACATATCTCATAATAATTGCGTTAGTGCAGGGGTTTTCAACCTGGGGTATGCGTACCCCAGATGGTCCGCCTAGGGTATGTCAGGGGGTACGCGCCCCCCACGGATTGTTAGGGTTAAGGGACTGGCTGGCTACTTGCTGACAGGCAGGACACCTCTACTGTAGTTCAGATGGCAAGCTTATAAGAGCGGATTTCCTCTCCTCATTGCAAAATGAAAGACAGATACTTTCCTGATGTGTCTGAAGGAAACTTATAGGTAATGAGAGACCCTTTCCAGACAGATGTTGCTTTTGTTAATGATGCTATTAAGGAAGAGTTTACTGGACTTGTGAATGGCTCCAGCGCTTGTGATCTATTTGAGAAAAAGTC
>NC_061110.1:32537366-32562621 GCF_015104395.2 Macrobrachium nipponense | reverse complement strand
GCAACTGGAACTTCAAAAGTTCAAGCGAAGATATATTTCATTACTACCCTAAAACATTATCCTTCTTTTTTAATAATTTATGTAATTTATATCTATTTATTGATATGATAATAATATAATAAGAATATAAATAATAATAATAATAATAATAATAATAATAATAATAATAATTTTTGCCATTAGGAGGAGGACATATTCAGAAAACGTTTTCCATTCCTTATGGAGGAACAATAGTGATGGCAACAATTTTTTCACTACATTTAACCAATTTTCATAAAAAAGAAAGGCTTAACTGAATCATTTAACTGAAAATATCTAGGGGCCGTTCTCGAAAGAAGCAATGGAAAAAATGCGAGTACAAATGAATTGAACATTGCTACGCATGTTTTCATTACTATTTCTATTTCCGTTATTATCATGATAATACTTTTTATTTCAAAAATGTGTTTAACTGTTGCATCATCACGAAATGATTATCCGTGGAGTTTTGTAGCCATCCATGTGTAACCTTTCTCGGAGGGTTCCTTGAATATAAAGGAGAGGAACCTTTAATACGAAAAATAGGCCGGCTTAGAGCTTATGAAGGACAATCATATTGGTGTAACGGAATTATACCTTTTCATCGATTTTATATATACTTTTTTCAATGTTAGTTACGCAGTAAATGATCTGATGTAAGAGGTGAATCCAGGTAAAAAAAAAAAATTCATTCATAATAAAAAAGTCACAGGGAAAAAAAAGTCCCATTAAACGTTCTTAGATGGTGACCCAAGGGTTTTACACCCGAGATGTAATATGTACCTGCTTGGAATATTGATTTTATATTAAAGATATTTGAATTACGTTTGCTTCATTAGTCTGTGAGAAAGAGACAATTTAACATAATTGATGAATAGATAATAGTGGAACACCAGATTTACATAGGTTTTGGCTAATTTACGGGGAAAAAATTCACCTTAACATAAGAAATCGAAGAAATCTTGTGAGCTACGTGTATTTTGACTAATAATGACATATATCATTACTTTGCATTCCAAGGTACTTATAATAAATGCTTTGGAAAATATGATTAGAGATGGAAAAGATATTACCCATATAGAATTATAATTAACAAGTCTTTATATTTTAGTTTTTTATATGTTACTTTGTTTTTTCTTCTTCTTTTTCTTTTTTAGAGACGCAACTAGGCTCATACTCTTCGCTCAGAGATACAACTTGTGCGTGATCCAGCCATCTCTAAACAGGTAAGTCACTTAAGTCGTCTGTGATTTATTTGTGTAAACCTGATGTCAATTCACTTATACCTCAAATCAAGACCCAACAACAATGAAAGATTCTTCATTTCTTAAAAGACTTGAGGGATAAAGTAAAGCGTGAATATTCCCGTGAAAAGTTTCCTGTAGAGGGGGTAGTGCCGCCAGTGCACTTCACATGGTGCACTGCAGACATTACTTAAAGTTGTTTGTAGTGGCCCCCTTCGGCCCGTAGCTTCACACATTTTCTAGCATTTCTTCAGTCTTGCTATCCAGCCTCTCGAATTTTGTTACTTTGTGCAACTGCGGCGTTTTCTCCTAGTTCTTTCCTCCCGTAGATCCAAAGAGTAAAGAGAGGACACACTTCTCTCGCCTTTGTAACTGCGGGCGAAGGTGGCGCCTCTACCGGCGGCCGCGTAATTGGAGTTGGAAGATGTCAGCAACATGACAGGGACACAGTTTTGTGCTGCAGTCAATTGCCCTAATTCAAGAAAGAAAAGGCCTGAGTTATCATTTTTTCGATTCCCCAAAGACAAGGAAAGGGGAATGATATATTGCCAGTAACATTTTATCAACACTAAGTTCACACTACCGCAGGGGTTTTCAACCGGTTTTATTTTTTCATTTTTTTTGCCACTACCCTTTCGGGTACTTGTAATTTCAGTAATGTACCCCCTCTACTTCGTATAAAGAAAGCAAAACAATATCAGAAAAAATTCAATTGTGTTTATTTGCAAGTGCTGTACTGAAGGAAAGTAAGTACATAACTCTCCTGACATAACAAGTATTATTGTAAACATAAAGAACTCCATAAAAAAAAAAAAATTAAAGTTTTTTTTTTTTATTATTTACCTATTTCTATGCTGTAGATTTTCAAGGTTATGGTACTGAGCTGCAAAAACAAAATACATTATGATTACATCAGCAGCAAAGGGAGTTAATGAGATTGCTGAAACTGTATTTCATCAGCTAGCCTAGTCAGCCAGGGAGCAGTTTTTTCCAAAGCACATTGAAGGCCGCCTTCCACATTCATTCGAGACCTTAGTTTTGATTTTATGAGAAGTGAGCTGGAAAACCCAGTTTCACACAGATACTAAGTTGATGGGAAAAACAACTGAGAACGGAGAGGCTCCTTTGCGACATGTGGATAAAATTTGAATATTTTGCACCAGAACCTTACCAAAGACTTTTTCTCAACTAGATCACAAGCGCTGGAGCCATTCACAAGTCCAATAAACTCTTCCTTAATAGCATCATTAACAAAAGCAACATCTATCTGGAAAGGGTCTCTAATTACCTATAAGTTTCCTTCAGTCACATTAGGAAATTATCTGTCTCTTTCATTTTGCAGTGAGGAGAGGAAATCCGCTCTTATAAGCTTACCATCTGAACTACAGTAGAGGTGTCCTACCTGTCAGCAAGTAGGCAGCCAGTCCCCTAACCCTAACAACCCGTGGGGGGCGCGTACCCCCTGACAGACCCTTGGCGGACCATCTGGGGTACGCGTACCCCAGGTTGAAAACGCAATTATGAGATATGTTGATGATTAGTCTCTCGCTGTTCCTTTGACCAAAGGGTGTACTGTACTTTAGTTGTTTCATTCACCATGTTTTGTCTAGACAATACAATGGTTATGAGTACTGGTATAGCGAATCAGGCATCCTCTTACTGCTCAATTTAATTCATATAGCAGTGAAAGTTTGTTTAATTGACTTTCCACGGAAACTGTCGGTCATAATCGCTTAGATTTCTTTTTTATTTTTCTTTGCGTGCTTTTTTTTCTTGATTCTTCTTTCTTACCTCTTCTTTCGTTGTCTTCTTTCTTGCATTGTTACATTAACAAACTTTCCTGTAAAAACTGAGCGCTGGTGGTGGTGTGTGGTATGATGAGAAATGCGCTAAGTAAAAGTTCTTCTTTGCCAATGAGTGTATCAGTACAGTCAGTAATGACCTTCCCTCGGGGAGACCTTCCACTCGGGGAATGCAATGTGTTACCAAATATTACCGGTTTCATTGTGCGTAAGATTCGTCACAAGGTTAGAAGAGAATGCAGGACAGGGCTTCAAAGTTCTCTAGATCCACACAACCCTGTTCATGTTTTCCTTTCCAGGAACACTTATGGTAACACACTAGGAGAGGAGCTACTAATTGTGCCAAGTACAGTCCTTTACGACATGATTAATCAAATGGAAAACGAGTATTGAAAGACGGTTTCTGATGTTTACTACATAAGCAGAGTTCTCTACAGACTTGTGACGGGCTTGGAGAAGATGCAAGGAAAGTTTTTAGCTAGTTCTGTGTGCAGTTGCAGGTTCTTCACTGTCAACCTCTTTATGTGCATCAGCCTTCATCACACTTTAAAAGATGCAAGCATAAGTATTTTAGTTGCAGGTCGAAAGAACAGAAAACTCAAGAAATTCAGTCATTTTTAATACTGAAAATGTACACTCACAGTGTAGGGCCCAAATGTACTTAACATAATTGCGATGTCTTAAGTTACGATGGTGTTTGCATCCTCATTTTTTTGGTTTCATTGTGATAATATTCCTGTTTTCCATTTCATTTCTGAATAATATGGTTAGAAACATATTTGTATTTGTCAACAGTTGCAGAAGAAAGTTAAAAAAAAAAGTTTATTACGATCTGGTAAGTGACCATGTAACTTAGAGAAAGCCTTAAAAAACCCAAAAATGTGATGCAATGAACAGAATCTTAACTTTACACCGTAGTGAATGTTAGTGCACCCGGGCCCATCATAATAATGTAAAGATATAAATTTCAGTATTATAAAATAGATATCAATGTATTACAACGGAGAAGTTTCACTTTGTTTATAGTTTGTCCTGATATATGTTATAAATCTATTTATTTATTTATTTATTTATGCATTTCCTTTTATCCACCATTTTCAATCTTTTGAATGAAACCTGGTTTAGCACCAGTAGTTATAGATAAAGAGAGAATAAGCTGTATGTATTTTCCATTTTTTTCTCTATTAAGATATTTAAATAATCCAGATGAGTGCATGCTATAAAAATAATAATAAAAGATCGGAAGATAATGTTACAACCCACAAAAGTGCTAACCTTCGTCTTAAACATTAGTGTTGTTTATGCCAGCACAAGTAACTTTGTTTAACAGCGCTTCATCGTCGGATGGCGCTACCGTTGCCGCAGTTACAATTTTTCCATAAAGTCTCGCGCGACTGTCCACTCTTTACGGCCCTAGACTCTTTGCTAGATTCTTGTTTTTCATCTCCTTTACTTTCTGGATCTCTTCTTATCTTGCTGTCCAACCACTCCAATTCCCCCATTTTAATTATTTTCAAATATTGATTGGCCAAAATTGCCCAAGTGCTTGGCCAGACAGCCTAAATTTCAAAAAATGAATATATCCTGTCGAAACCAGAGTGAAATCGCTAACGCGCATTTCTGTTTCCTCCAGCTACAGATGTCACGTGCCATTTATCAGCTCGAAAACGAAGCCACGTTTTCCCCTTTCGGTCTTTTTTCAATGGGACGCCATTGTCTCATTCCGGTAGGTAAGAAAAGGATTTAGGTCAGATATTTTCAACCTGACTTTGTCGAATTTTGCTTAAAAATTCTTGCGAAGGTCTGATAATTCCATGGTGAATTATATGATTTTTTAAAAATTCATTTTGACAAAACTATTTGTATAATTGGGTTATTATTTGATTTTAATAAAGGGACATGTTTATTATGGTAAATTACCTTTTTTTATTTATGCTGTACATGACAAGGCAAATCAATGAGGTATTGCAATATCAAGCCTTGTGATATGTGCGCGAAAAGAAAGGCAATTAATGGTTGAAGAGCATACAGGATTGTGAGCCGTACATTCAGTACTTTGTCTTAGTATTGATAATAACTGAAAGGGAGCTTCTTCCAGCAAGAGAGAAAGGCCGGGAACCACTAAAAGCGTGTAGGTGTTGTCAGACATTTAAAAAAAAATTATTTTCCCACTTAAAATTCGAATACATTCTTTTTCACAGATTTTTTCATCATTTATTTTTTTTCTACAATAATGCACGGGATTTTATTACTAATTACATTTATTTTTCAGGTGATGAGCACAATAGCTACATACATCGTCATCATACTTGGGCAGGTTCAAGATGGTCAAGAAAATGGAAAACAAACAGATGATAGAAGTTTCATTTTTCTGTGAACGAATCTCACTTCGCACACATCTTATTATATACTTTCACATTACCTTCAAGGTATCTGATTTTAGTGTAAGCGAATGTCAAAAGATAATAACAACAGTCAGCAATTTAGCCAAAAGATCTTTCCGTGTTTGAAAGAGATTGTTTGAAGAAGGGTAAAGGAGTAAACAAAAGGACCGAAAGGTTAATTATCACAGGTTGTCGGTAAAAAGATAATTCAGGAAATCGAAGGAATGCCATCATTCTTTTCAACTCGCCAAATATAAATCTTAATAAGTAGTCAGCAGGTACTACTTCTATAAATACATATGTGATATCGAAAATAACGATAGGAAGATCAAGATTCAAATATAACGCGTTCAGTTATGAATAAGTTATAGAAATAAAACTTATTCAACGAATGCTATATTTTACAGAAATATCAGTCCAAGTCTCATATCATTCGTTACCGTTTAATAAGTCCATGATTATATTCATAAAGTTTCCTTTATTCATTATCACAACAACATTAGATTTATCGGCCTCTGTTATATGCAACTGGTCGCCTTTTTTGAAGATGTTTTTAAGCTTAGAGAAATTTAGCTAAGACGGCTCGAACATGGCACCTCACGAAATTCCTGTTAAAATATTGATGTCTTCAGAACTTTCATTATCATATTTCTCTAAAGTACAAACCGATTAAGAAATGTTAACATATCTCAAATTAGCATTAATAAAACAGGCTCAAGCATTAACCCAAAACAGCTATAGAAAAGTTATGTACTGGTTAATCGGAAAGATTAAGTACAAAATCCAGATAGGCATACTAAGCCCAGTCGCTTCAGGCAGTGTGATTTTTCAGCCTGAATTGAAGCTTGGCGTCACATGTTGATTGCCTGTTAGAATCTTTGCAAAACAAGTAAAAAAATTTTAGTATTCCTTCGACACGTTCAAAATCCATAGTCTTTAAACAGTTTTGTATAACAGGAAAAACATTTTTAAAGGAAGCAATGTCTAAGATGAATTCTCCGAGAAAGGAAGGCGAGCGCGTTCGTCTTCCCCCTTCTTGACGACTGAATCATCTGTCTGCTTCCGGAGAGCAGAAACACAGCTCTGCCTCCGACTTGACCAAAGGAGAAGGCGGACTACGTCCTCAAGGTGATACTGGACACTTTTCTTCCTTCACATCTCGCGCTGGTTGGGCACACAAGGGGAAAGGATCCACGGATGCACACCATCTGTGATACTTTCCCAGGTTAACAGTGCACAGCCGATCAGCAACGGCATGGTGAAGAAACCCAGCAACCCCTCAAATTAGCACCAAGCCGACAGAAGAAATAAATTGCCACCGGCAAAAAGGACATCAAGAAACCATTTTGTGTACTGAGCTTATCCTCCCTTGCCACACCCGCAGACATGGAAAGACAGCAAAACAACAGTTAGAAGATTCTGACCGATTGTCAAAATTTACCTCCCCCCAAAAAAAAATCCTAACCAACTGGGTGCATTCCTTAAACTCCTTTATACAGCGATGACCGGCCAACAAATTCCTGAGATGTATGCTAGTATTGCATCAGAATTTTTTTTTTTTTTAGGCCATGCCCCTAGGTTAGGTTAGGTTAGGTTGGTTGGATGAGGACCCGTCAAAAAGTTTAGGCGTGGGAAACATAATGAGGGTAAGGTCCCAGCCTTCGGTAACATCTCGGGCAAATGCAACTACTTGGCAAAATTGGACAGGATCAGATCAGCCCAACTTCTCCAGGTTCGTGTGGCAAATCTGACCACCGCCTTCAATGAACCTACAGCAAAGAGTGATTGATGCAGTTAATTAAACACAAAACATGCAGTTAATTAAACACAAACATGCGTTCAAAATTTTTTATTTCTGAAAAAATAAAAAAAAAGTTCAATCCTTACTCATTCTTTTAATGATTAAACATCCTTGAATAACTGAATTTTTCTGGTACTAAACATTAATAAAACAAAAATATTGAAGATTGATTTTTTTCCTGACAAATCCAAAATCAAAATTTGCCATAAATGCAATTTCCATAATAAACAAACAGGCTTCCTGCCATGGCGAGGTGGGTCCTCTCGCCTTCCCCTCACCAGTCCTCAGCTCTCTGGCACCACATCTCACTGTATCACAGATTGACAAAAAATGGTCAAAATTTAACACAGAAAAATTACACTATTTTAACTTTATGTTATGTTATCAGTCATTACTCCTCTGAATGCATCCGAATTGATGCTTAGAGTGTGTATTACAGATTTATGGTAATATGATATAATATAATATATGTGTGTGTGTGTGACCTAAAACACATACACGGGGTACCATACACCCCATTATCTCTCCAAAACACATACTCGGGGTGGTATGCACCCAAAATAGAATTATATGAAACACTTACATGCTGCACCAAAAACAAGAATAACAAGAACAATAGGAGCACAGGACACTCACATACCCACCCTCAAATGGCCAACCTCTAGACTAAACTACAGTGACTGGTGAAGTGCTGGCAGCTGCTATGGCAGAGGTGCCATTTTTTTTTTTTTTTTTTTTTTGTGGGGTGTACAGAACCCCATGTTCGTATTTAAGGGTTAACAATGAAAATTCATAAAAATGAATACATACCTTACTAATTAATTAAAAGTTAAACATTTACCTGTCATTTTTAAAGAAGCATGTGTTCATCAGTATTGTTTCACTTATAAATCAGCAATGCAATAAAAACTACCAACATTCAAGTAATTAGCAATACACAATGAACAATGCAAGTGGAAAAAATGTATCCCTTTCAATGAAACATTTACTGAAAACGATGTACATGAATATGTCTGAACAATGTCAAAAACTTTTCACTTGAAATGCTGTACACAAGTTATTGACTGTCATCATCATTATTATTGTACATGTCAACATTTCCTTGCACGCCATTTATGGTTTTCGAAACTCTGTATATCTCAGTTTTTTTTTTTTTTTTTGGTTTTTTTTTTTTTTTTTTTTTTTTTTTTGTATGGAGCACACTTATCATGTATACAATTTCTTACCTTTTATTTCCTCTTAAATGTTCTTAAGATTTTCAAATGTTTACCCATTCAACATTTTTGAAATGAATGTATCTTTTTATCACCTACAATTTCTTGTCCAACGTGGACAATATGCACACGATTTTCCCGTGTTTGTATCTGGGTTGGACGACGTCTGTGAGTTTAAGGCATATTCATGGCAATTTGGATATAATTTCATTTTTTATTTTCATTTTTACAGTATATACACATGTTTTGTTTTTGTAATCATCTCTTGCACATAGAAGCATGCCGACACAGAGAACACAACTTAGTAACAGTTCGGAAGGATGGTCATATGTTATTGTCGAAACAACAATGATTACCCGTTTGTTCAGTTTTAAGATAAGTAACCTCTCTCATATCCAGAGTAAAACATCCAAGGTCATGCTGAATAACCGAAATATCAGCGGGTGATGAAAAAACCCTCTTGCCAGCGCAGCATACCGAGTGTTGAGAAGTTTATGCATTAAAATTTGCTTACACAAACAACGAAAAAAAAAAACTCGAATCTAAGAGGTGGGGGTTAGTATCAAAGTTACTACAACTTTTTTACCTTATTTGTAACAACGTGCACGATACGCTTATACACAACACACATTATGGTAGCTAATGTAAATCTAGTTCAAATACACTACCACACTAAATGCTATACTAGACACACGATATGGAAGGTGCTGTACAATCACGATACTTAACACTGCATCACTTTACGATATATATCATTCGGATCCTATTTCATTTATATACTACATATTTTAATTAGTTTCAGAGAATTTCTTAAGGATATGAAAAGGGAATTCGGAATATTGTTTATACAAATGAATGGTTTAACGGGAGTCACATAGGCCTAGAATGAAAAGTGACAGGTAACGACATGTACTATGAACGGATTATCGATGCTTTTGGGCATTGCATTCTTAAACTGAAACTGGCACGAGAAACCATCTTTATTGAATATATTGGATATACATAATTCACCGTGGTTTTTTTTATTATGCTCGAAAGAACCCATTGGCTTATCTTTCGTTGTCGTTCTTTAATTGTATTTGAAAGCATTAAGCTTTATTATTTAGTTTTCCTACTATATGGCATTTTTAATGGTACATTTCAATTCGACTTCTTACCCAATATCAATATTATTTACTAAATATTAATGATGTTAATTATATATGGAGATACATTATTTTTGTTTTATTGTTTTACCTCACTATGAGGATTATAAAAAAGGAGTGGATAATTCACCCATCAAGCATATGGGCTTAGCAATAGGCCCAATGGACAATTCTAGGAGGCCGTTCAGCACTGTGATAATCAATTATATATTGCATAATGATTGTAAAAGAATACATGGCACAAATACTTATTAATACAAATCATATGCATTATGATTATAGGATAACCCGCCTTTCACGGATTAGGCAGGGAATCGATTGGCCTAGCCAAACATTTTTTAGGTCAATATTTCAAGATTTTTAATGTATTTTGATTTCAACAAAATGTAATGAATAGTTTTGTTTTTCATGCTGTATAACATTCAGACATAAACATTTTGAGATCTAAAAAATACGACTTTCCTCAAAAAAAAAAAAAAAAAAAAAAAAAAAAAAACAAAAAAAAAAAAAAAAAAAAAAAAAAAAAAAAAAAAATGCAGGCCGAGTCACAAAAAAGAAAGAAAAGAAGCATACCACAGCTCTCATAAGTGGAACTGAAGTAAAAGAAATTATATATCTATTAGCTGCTTTTTCAGCCATGTAGTACTTAGGAAAATAACGTAGTTAGACCAGCCATGCTCTATGGGGCAGAGACTTGGCCATTAAAGAAAGAACAAGAAAGAAGAATGGAAGTGGCCGAGATGAGAATGCTGAGGTGGATGTGTGGTGTCACAAAAAGAGATAAGATCCGGAATGAATTGATCAGGGAGACAGTCAAAGTATTGAGGTTTCAAAAAAGTTCAGGGAAAAGAAGAAACGTCAAATGGTTTGGTCATGTCATGAGAGGAAGAGATGAACACGTGGGTAAGAGGGTTATGAACATGGAGGTGGAGGGCAGAAGAGGGAGGGGAAGGCCAAAGTTCAGGTGGGAAGATAAATTATTGAATGACATGAAGGAAAAGGGTCTAAGAGAGCAAGATGTACAGGATAAAGGATGATGGAGAAGGCTGACTAGAAACAACGACCCCATAATAGAAATGGGAAAAGCTGAAGACAAAGAAAGAAGAAAGTGTTTAGGAAAATAAATCACCGGCGCACGTAAAAGTCATTTGATAGCTATTATATTCAACTAGTGAGATGACGCGCTACGTTTACGCTGGGCTGTAAGACAATTGAAGGACTTCCCTGTTGAAATGCGGCTGCGGTAGGAGGTCGGATGTGTCATATCCCTCTACCATCACGATCCCTAACGTACCCCGCCGCCACTCGGTCCAGACAAATACGTTTGCAGGAGGAGGGTGAAAGTGTCATAAAGGAATGTATACCATTATTTCATTTCTAAAATTGGTTAAACTTTTTTTATTAGTGTGAGCGTTTTCCCTGATAAAATATATTGCGCATTGAGGCGAATGGGAATTTATTGACGAAGTCTATTACAAAAATTAAAATGGGAACAATAGGAATTGCATGAAACATTCCAGTGTTACCGTAGCGAGTCGAATAACCCCCCCCTCCCTCCCTCCAAGCAATATGTTGCATGTCAATAAAACGCTTTCGTTCCAAAAACACGACCTGCCAGTCAAAGGAGACAAAATGGTAATCAAAGCAAAAAATATTATATCGAATAAACTTTATTTTTCTCTGGGTATATGTATCTATGATATATATATATATTATATATATATATATGATATATATAATATATATAAAGATATATATATATATATGCATATATATGTATATATATAATATATATATATATATATATATCGTCTTATATATATGATAAATATTATATTATAAATATATATATATAAATATATAATGATATATATATATATATATATTATTAATTATTATATATCTATATATATATATATATTACATTATATATGCATAAATATATATATATATATATAATATATTATATATATATATATATATATATATATATATATATATATATCCTATTATATATATATATATAATATATATATATATTATATATATATATTATATATTATATATATATATTATTATATCTGATTCCCTTTTTGTAACGCTAGCCATACAGCACTTGAAAATAACAGGTTCAGGAGGATGCCTACCTTGAATTGTTCTGAATTCATTTGATGCAGTTTTGGTGACAGATTGCTATTTCATGTCACTTCAAGTTCTTGTGATTTATAGGATACCATATAACAACTACCACTTGAATTAACTGCCAAAGTTTCGTTGTAATTCAATGAGTTAAGTGCCATTAAAGCGTTCTTTCCGTTCCAACGTGTCTCTGATAGCGTCTTATGTAACACTAGAATCCATGTCTTCTCTCTCTCTCTCTCTCTCTCTCTACATTATTTATCGCATTTTTTTCATAACACACATGAGTATTCCGAATATCTATTCAAAGAAGTTCCAAATTAAGGGGGTCATTTTGGTTTTATCAGATCTTCTTTATTTTAAAAATTAATTTTAATTATCAACGGAGAATTCCCATGCTCCTGTAAAGAAAAGCCATTCTCTACTATACTCATTTCCAAATGAATCTCTCTCTCAGCTACTTTACTGATCGCCTACTCTAACCCTCTTTTGTCTCCTGACCTTCCAATTCTATTCCCAGTTCAAAAGCCCCGTCAGTCTATTGTCCCGGTGACGAACGGTCAGGCATCTAGCCGAGGAAAGCATTCCTGGGCGATTCGTCCGAGAATTTGAGAGCGACCTGGATCACTCGCTCAGTAAAATGTTACTTCCTCATGTCTTTAGCAATTTTCCCTCATATACTTTTCTTATTTTTTTGTCAGGGACTTCTTTTGTTTAACCCTCCTAACGGTCCTCCACAACCATTCACAGAGAATCATTATCAGTGTATATTTTTGGGTATCTAATTCGAGAGTTTACTGTATTTTGAAAAATTTACAATTTCCTTTATTTTTATGTGCTGTTATTCAGATTGCTAACGAACACCCACAGAGAGAGAGAGAGAGAGAGAGAGAGAGAGAGAGAGAGAGAGAGAGAGAGAACAGTTGGCGAGTAAAGATAATACAACTATGTAATACCAACAACAATTAAGATAGGATGAATCATATTATAACATGTATGCCGTCTGATAAAATACTCAAAATGGAGAGGAGAGAGGAGAGAGCGAGAGAGAGAGAGAGAGAGAGAGAGAGAGATCGAGAGAAGAAGATGAAAGAGAAGATAACAGCTGCTGACAAGAAGTAACAGAACCAGGCAATGTCATCAATGATAAAGGATAAATTATGTTATAACAAGTATGCTCTCTGATAAACTATTAAGAGAGAGAGAGAGAGAGCGAGTACAAGCCCATGCAGCTAAAGAACACCTGCACGTTTTTTCTTAGGTTTGTTATGTAGGAACATATTATTATTATTATTATTTATATTATTATTATTATTATCATTATTATTATTATTATTATTATATTATATTATTAGTTATTATTGTTGTTGTTTATTTTATTTTTATATTTTTTTTGGTCTAATCACAGTCCTCCAATTCGACTGGGTGGTTTTTATAGTGAAACCCCCGGGTTGTATCCTGCCTCTTTAGGAGTCCATCACTTTTCTTACTATGTGCGCCGTTCCTAGTATCTTCAAGAATAAATGTGGGGCAGTGGCAAGGTAGCATTTATTCAATTTTTTATTTTTTTATTCTTTATTATTATTATTATTATTATTATTTTTTGTGCTATCACAGTCTCCAATTCGACTGGGTGGTATTTATAGTGTGGGGTTCCGGGTTGCATCCTGCCTCCTTAGAAGTCCATCACTTTTCTTACTATATGCGGCCGTTCCTAGGATCACTCTTCTGCATGAGTCCTGGAGCTACTTCAGCCTCTAGTTTTTCCAGATTTCTTTTCAGGATCTTGGGATCGTCCCTAGTGTTCCTATGATTATGGGTACAATTTCCACTGGCATATCCCATATCCTTCTTATTTCGATTTTCAGGTCTGGATACTTATCCATTTTTTCCCTTTCTTTCTTGTCACTCTAGTGTCCCATAGTATTGCGACATCAATGAGTGATACTTTCTTCTTGATTTTATCAATCAACGTCACGTCTGATCTATTTACATGTATCACCCTATCTGTTCTGATACCATAGACCAAGAGGATCTTTGCCTGATCGTTTTCTATCAGTCCTTCAAGTTGGTGCTCGTACCACTTAATACTGCAAGGTAGCTGGTGTTTCTTGCATAGGCTTCAGTGGAGGGCTTTTGCTACTGAATCACGCCTCTTTTTTGCCCTGGTTCTGTGCAAGTGCCGGACACTCGCTTGCTATGTGGTTTATGGTTTCATTTTTCGTATTCCACTTCCTGCATATGGAGGGATGTTATTTCCATCTACGTTTCTTTGAAATATATCTGGTTCTTAGGCCCTGATCTTGTGCCGCTGTTATCATTCCTTCAGTTTCCTTCTTTAGCTCTCCCCTCTGTAGCCATTGCCACGTGTCATCGCTGGCTAGTTCTTTAGTCTGTCTCATGTATTGTCCGTGCATTGGTTTGTTATGCCATTCCTCTGTTCTGCTTGTCTTTCTCCTGTCTCTGTATATTTCTGGATCTTCGTCTACTTTTATCAGTCCTTCTTCCCATGCACTCTTGAGCCACTCGTCTTCACTGGTTTTCAGATATTGACCCAGTGCTCTGTTCTCGGTGTTGACGCAGTCCTCTATGCTTAGTAGTCACCTCCCTCCTTCCTTTCGTGTTATGTATAGTCTGTCCGTATTTCCTCTTGGGTGTAGTGCTTTGTGTATTGTCATATGATGTTTCCTCGTTTTCTGCCTTCGTCCATTCCAATATTCCTGCGCTGTATCTGATTACTGGCACTCGCCCATAAAAAGGTTTGTTTATGGTCTTTGTTATCATATTTCCGGCTTTGAGTTTTGACTTGAGTATCGCCTTGAGTTTCTGCATATATTCTTTCCTGATCGTGTCCTTCATTTCTTGGTGTTTTATATTCCCTCCTTCCTTTATTCCCAGGTATTTGTATCCCGTCTCAATCTATGTGTTTGATGTTGTTCATCTGGTAGCTTTATCCCTTCAGTCCTTGTTACTTTGTCCTTTTGTATGTTGACTAAGGCCCATTTTTCTATTCCAAACTCCATCCTGATGTCCCCAGATACAATCCTTACAGTCTGGATTAGGGTATCTATTTCCTTGATGGTCTTACCGTACAGCTTGATGTCGTTCATGAACATCAGATGGTTAATTCTGTTGCCTCTTTTCTTGAGTTGGTACCCAGCATCCATCTTCTGCAGTACTTTTGTCATGGGTATCATGGCTACTATGAAGAGTAGTGGGGACAGTGAGTCGCCCTGGAAGATCCCTCTCCTGGTATTAACCTCTGCTAGTCTTATTCCAGAGCTTGTAAGTATTGTATTCCAGCTGTGCACTGTATTTTTGAGGAAGCTGATGGTGTTTCCCTCTGCCCCATATATTTTCAGGCATTCTATTAGCCATGTGTGTGGTATCATGTCGAAGGCTTTCTTATATATCCATGCCATGCTTAGGTTGGTTTTCTTTCTCCTATTTATATTCATTACCATTTTGTCCAACAGGAGCTGGTCTTTTGTGTCCCTACACTTCCTTCTGCAGCCTTTCTGTTGGTGGGGGATGGTGTTTGTATCCTCTAGGTAGTTGTATAGCCTTTCACTGATGATACATGTTAGTAATTTCCACATTATTGGTAGGCAGGTGATAGGCCTGTAGTTACTAGCTATATTTCTCTTACTCTTGTCTTTTTGTACTTAGGATGTTCTTCCTGTGGTTATCCATTTGGGCGTATGGTGATTTGTGATACAATGCTGGAGTTGTTCTTGCTATTGCGTTGGGCCGGCTTTACCAGTCATTATATTCTTATTATTATATTATTATTATTATTATTATTATTATTATTATTATTATTATTCTTATTA
The DNA here is from genome assembly GCF_015104395.2 of Macrobrachium nipponense. Taxonomy (NCBI): domain Eukaryota; kingdom Metazoa; phylum Arthropoda; class Malacostraca; order Decapoda; family Palaemonidae; genus Macrobrachium; species Macrobrachium nipponense. The sequence continues at coordinate 32,547,041 of NC_061110.1, read as the reverse complement.
GTTATTATTAGCCAAGCTGCCTCCCCATTGATTAGAAAAACCGAATTCAGCAATCCTAAGGGCCCAGGCCCAGATAGGAAAGCTTCCCAGGACAGAAAAAGAAACTAAGAAATAAAGAATAATCTAGGAAAGAGAAATGCAAAATAAAAATAAAAAAGAAAAATAAGATAAATAACAAAGGAAATATCAGAGGAATTATGAAGCGAGATTCATGTCAGCCTGTACAACACAAATAACATTTTCACCATTATTTATCTTTTCTGCTGTTCCAATGATTCAACTGTTATGAGGATAGCTTATGAACAATTTGAACACAACAGGAATATCACATCAAACACCAACAATCAAAAGGAAGATCGTTAATTCCACCATCACTCAGGTGTGTTCAGTATCATCAACCATTGTCATGACTAAGCCAAAAACATTGGAAATCAAATGAGTAAACTGGAGTTCGGAAATCAGGTTTAAAGCTTTTGCTTCTCGCATTGCGTTATCCCTTATAACTTGCGTCATGCCACCGGGGGTGGGGTGGGGTGGGGGCGGGGGGCGGTTGACTTTCGTTAATAGAGAGAAGATTTGCACGTCTCCATGTCGAGGAGAAATTTATGCATCCATTGAGTACGAGAAAATGGTACTAGGCTTGAACACATTCTGTTGATATTAACCTTCATAATATAAGGGACTGTAACCAGCTAAAGACATGAACACTTCAAAAGTTCTTATTTAGTCTATTCATTCGTTCTGAACTATATGAAACATAAACAGTACATTATGACATGTAACATTTGGAGACTCTAAAGATTTGAGTGGTTTCGGTAGCCCGAATGATGAAAAATAAACTTTACCAGGTAACCAAAATTAATCGTCCTGATGACTTTCATCCCCTTCAAATGGACATCACATGAAGTTGCGCGGTAATGTATTTGCAGAAAAAAATGCATTTATTGTGCTCATAAAATAACCAAGGAGAATACTTCAACACATGTATTTAGCACTTGAGTTTAAGAGCTTCTTTATGCAATGACTGGTCTCTTTTTATTAGCAATACTGTATAATTTGATTCACATAGTAAACTTACATTACCACAGCTCGATCAAGCAAGTTGTTAATAGGCTATACACATAGCTGCTAAATACTCGCTGACACTTATAGAGAATTTGTTTTGAACACGTAACCAGTCTGCAATGCAGCAAGAATAGCTGACAACGTTTGACGCTATAGGCAGCTTTTGGTATATTCCCGTAAGTCTCAGTTTAAGAAAACATCCTTCACAATATAAATTGTTATGAAAGCAGAGAATAATAGTACCCATCCCCCTCGAAAAATACCTTAGATAAATGAAGAACAGTGATTTCGGTCATGAAGGCTGATTTAAAAATTAAAAAGTAAAAATTAATTATATAGACCTGCTAAAGAATCGGGTGCAAAAGGCCTCTCCCCATAGAAACGAGAGATTGCAGAGGATAAGGGGAACCTCTTCCCCTTTTGTTAGCAGTGTAAAGAGCACCATCTCGTGGATGATGGATCAAACAGCAACTTTTCCCTCGACCTTCTTTGACCCTCACTTGGCGGATATCAAATGAAATTTTTCAAACTCGACCAAACCAAAGATTTTTTTTCCTCTCTGGAGAACGTCTAGAAATGAGTTTGAGAACACGACAAGTTTCTGCTCACAAATGAAAGTGGAAGGAGTTTGTTAATTATCTATCTTTTTTATTTTGAGGTTTTTATGTTTTTAGTAAGGTCCTTCAGCTGACTCCATTATTTTTTTTATTAAAGGTATCAAATCCTTTCATATGTTATATTCATATATTAAAGACGAAGGTTAGTGCAATAAAGACATTAAAATTGCGTGTATCCCAGCTTTTTAGTTTTCTGTACAAGAAAACTACTAAGATGGCTTTGTCTGCCCGTCCGCACTTTTCCTGTCTGCCCTCTGATCCTAAAATCTACTGGGGCTACAATTCTGCAAATTGGTATGTTGATCATTCACCCTCCAATCATCAAACATACAAATTGCATCCCTCTAACCTCGGTAGTTTTTATATTATTTAAAGTTAAAGTTAGTCGTGATCGCGCGTCTGGCACCGCTATCGTACCAACAACGCAATCTCAAAGTTTCATGGGCCATGGCTCAGGGTTTCATACAGCATTATACGCTCTACAGAAAACTCGATTGCACCGAAGAAACTTCGGCTTATTTTTTAATTGGTTAATCGTGTTCCAGTTACACCATGAACAGTAATTTTTTCTTAGCCAAGAACTAACGTAACTTTCAATAGACCTTTGTTATATACGTTTTGTTACTAGTTCCTTTTTTACCTCAATACCTCTTCGACTAAAGGAATTATAAGACAAGCAAAAAAAAGTGTTAAAAGATTTGCCAAAGGCTTAATTCTCCCGGCAAGGTGGCCTGTGTTCAGGGTTTTTTAATGTATAAGTCTTTAAAACATCGCTAAACCAATAATAATACTCAGACGATAAATGTCAGCATCTTTCACCTTTACCTTTTAATGTTAATCCTAACATGAACAGTTAATTTTAAATGATAAAAGTAATTTCAGCAATAATTCCATTTCAGCTGCAAAACGGTGATTAGAGATCATAGACATTGGAAATTTTTTTTTTTTCTGATTACAGAATGAGTGTGAAAATATAATTGTTCAAAGATCCCTTGTACCTGAGTCATGAGATATTCAAACATTTGTCTTTCGGATGAGTTACAACCTTAAAACTATGCATCAAAAAAGGACTCATACTGTTTGTAGCCTTTATTGATGCTTTAATTAAGTAGCACACTGGTGATATATTTTGTAAAACTTGTAGAATCCCCCCTCATTATACTAATGATGTCCAGTTGTTTGTTGTATGTGGACAGTACGTCCCCTGAACACATTTACAACGTTAATCAACATTTTATATATGTTTATGATTTTCTCTAAATAATGCCACATCTGCCTGGCATACAGTTTTGATGAATCTGGAAGAGAATTCATTGTATTTCGGACTCGAATACCATGACGACCATTTTATTGGTGAATGTGAATGCAGTTTACGTGACGATAGTTCCAGCGCTGGAGTTTTAGTTGCAATAGTATTGTTGGATACTGTCAGAAATATTTTTTGACATCATATAATTTATCCGAAAATTATGAAGTTATTTTAGTAGTGGACAACCTGCACTTTAGTCTTCAATCTTCTAAATGCACCATGTGTATATGTAATATTTTCGTGCTTTTTAAAATAATGTGATTTTTATATAATCAGTCATTTAATAAGTACGGACAAAATTTTTCTTCAGACATATTATGATTAAAATGCACTACTTTTTAGATACACATGTACTACATAAATGGATCCTATGGTAGCAATGGAATCATGCACAAAATCTTAACATAAAGATAAGAAAACTGTTGAGACATTTAATATTAGCAGCTCGCCAAAACAAGCACAAGAGAGTAAAGATTGGGACTTTTTTCTATTCATATAATAACTCAAACCAAACACAGAAGTAAAGGATGGAGCAGTGTGAATGTTTGCCCATCCATATTTGTAGTAACGCTTAAGAGCTGAGAATTCATCATTATGAATGATTGTATTAGTTATCAGCTTTTAAGGTTTCTGCGAACATTGCGTCAAGAGATTAATGGAGTAAATCAATTTCCAAAGGACGATCAAATCGGCAAAGCCCTTGTATTGCAGGATGATGCCACTTGAAACAGTTACCCAACAAGAGCCAATGTTTCTTAAAATGATGACTCCTGGTGACTTCTGCCTTCTTGTCTTAGAGCACATTAAACCGAAAGTAAAGAACAACAATACATGCAAAAGAAATGAAAGAACCTATTGTTCTCCAAATTTTCAAAAGGAAATTGGAATTTCTCCAACCGGAGCACTTGTTATATTGCTACCAGCTCCACCTGAACAACCAGAATCACAACCGGGTGATGTTTATCAGAACTGACTGAAATCCGGAATAGCATTATTAAAGAATGCTGCCATTTCATGGTAGCCTCATGGTAGCTGAAATTGACTAATTTTTACTAATTATCTTTCACTCTTACTTTTCGTCCTGTAAGATTTCTACATCTCAATAATTACTCAAATGACTGTATTAGCAATAATATTTGCTTAAAACACGTAGGTGAGTACGCACCTAGCAGCCAAAGTAATTAGCAGTTACACAGGCGTTCTTGTACCTTTTAAAAATCAACCGCCTTCAGCAACCGTCCAAAGATCGCCTTTTCAGTGCTTATTCTACACGAAGTCTTCTTACAACTCTTGTGATCATGCCTCGTAAAGCCAATTCATGGTCACTGAGATATATGAAATATATAAAATACAGTGACGGCCATACCATGAGAGTGAATGACCATTGGTTTTATTCATTACTCTACCAACTCAACTGCGGCAAACCCACCTCCCGGAAGGTACTAGAAATCGAAATAAAGTATAACACTAAAAAAGCATTTCTATTATCAGAAATTATATAGATATATATATATATATATATATATATATATAATATATATATATATATATATATATATATATATATATATATATATATATATATATATATATATATATATATATATATATATATGAATCACTTGATCACGAAATATATTATAAAGCGTAATGCTATGTATAAATAAAGGTAATACCACGGGGGAAAATGAAAAAGCGAGAACTGCCGAGATTTTTCAGTCTTAACGACCCTCTACTAAGGGAAGACTTGGCTTAATTAAGGGGCCGTTAAGACCGAAAGATCTCGGCAGTTCTCGCTTTTTCATTTTCCTCCGTGGCGTTACCTTTACATATATATACTATATATATATATATATATTTTTTATATATTACTATATATTTATATATATATATATATATATATATATATATATTATATATGTATATATATACTTACACGTAATATCAGACTATCTAAGAAAATAGAAAAATACAATTTACGAAAGCACATACTAAGATCCAAGTAATGCTGTAAATGTACAAAAACAGCAGTCAAAAAGAGAAATAAAACACAATAAAGATAGGTAAACATAAATCAACAGCCTGGGGGCACTTACGGATTTTGAAAAGTGATAACTTTCTTGTTGTCAAAGGTAAAATCTTATCAAAAGGTTCCAAGCGTGAAGAATTATTGAGCCATCATTGTTTCGTTTCTGTTGTTCCGAAACCAGATATATATATATATATATATATATATTATATATAGTATAATTATATATATATATATATATTATTATTATATTTAAATAAATTTATATATTATATACCCATATATATATATATATATATATATATATATATATATATATATATATACTATATATATATATATTTTTATATATAATTTATAGTATATATATATATATATATATATTATATATATATATATATATATTATATATATATATATATATATATATATATATATCTATATTTCAGCAAATATTTCTTTTTAGAGTCTCGACCTAAATGATACAGATAGCGTAGTCTTGAAAGAAACAAACGAGTTGTCGTTTAAACCTCAATGCTACTCCTTTTCAAGAAAACCCTCCCATTACACGGAAAACTATCAGAACTCTGTACCAGTTATCGGTATCCTTCACGAGGACTTGTTTCACCTGATGGTCTGCTTCGTGAGACCCAAACTTCGCAGACTTCTTGTTCATCCGCCAAGTTCTGGTGTTGCGATCCGATAATATGGACTTGCAAAGACTAGCGGTATTGCTTACATTTCCAGTTGCACAGTTTCTCTGCCTCGAGAGCAATAGGACGAGTTCGTCTGAAAGGAAACGGAAATGATGAGGTTTTCCTTTACGGAAATGATGAGGTTTTCCTTTCTATGTTTACTTTAGATTTATGTTAGGTGAGAGGCAGTTATATATTTTCTTCTCTTGCTTGTTCAGTGTCAGAGGACTACATGTTTTCTCTTCTCATTTTGGCTGGGAAAATTATGCTTCAGGTACATAGATATTAATCATGCTATATGTTTGCCTGGCAGGTAGTAGCACAAATTTGTGTTTTGCTTTGTATTTGTCATAATTTCATCCGTGCCAGATGAGAATGAGTAGCAAATATTTTTGTACTGCCATCATACACGTTTTCTTAAAACTCCAAAAAATTCATATTTTCTCTTGGATTTCTTGAGTATGAAAATTCAAAAGGAAGTGCTGATATTTTTCGTAGTGCAACGTTTGTTTTAATACCCATTTTTATTTTATGTATTTTTTCCTATGAAATTTGCGTATCGGGTGCACATAGTATTTCTCGACTTTTGTGCGCTCACTTTATTGGCTTCTGTTAAGGTTAAAATTTTATTTTGCATTTATGGCAGCGATAACTACGTGTCAGTTAAAGGGGATTTTTTTACACCTTCTTTTACATTATTAATTTCCTTCTTTTTGTCTGGAAAGTAAAGAATAAGGCCCATAGCTTATGCATCCTTCACGGATATTATCTGCTGGACTGTGTCTGTATGTTCATATCAGTGCGTGTGTATGTGTGTGTTGCGGGGCATTTCACGAATAAACGGACTGAACTTGGAGGACGTGTGCAAAAACATTCACCGTGTAACCATTTCTGTCCTCTGATTAGCCAACTTTTGGAAACATTGGAGAAGGCTCCAAATTTTTTTACTAATGAAACAATTCCCCTCACTGGATAGTTAATTGTTATTGTACCGTCGCCCAAGCTTGCTTGATTGTCTCTCTTCTCTGTACGTTAAGATTTCCTTCGGACCCTAACAATCAAATGGCTCTGATGGCTAAAACGTGAGAAAAGTATCAAGCATTGGCGGAAATATACTTTCTTTTAAGTGCTTCAGTTCTACCATTGACATTTCTAATGAATTTTTCAATTTTGAGCCACATTATTACTTTTCTTGTCTGTAATAAGCTATTAGATACGATCATTCTTTTCTCTACATTAGTTTCCAATTTCACCTGTGAATAAGGCTCCTCAATGCGTCTTTTTGACTTTGTTCCGGAGTGCCTTGTATTGTTATTATAACCACTGAAATCTTCAGAGCAATTATTGACAATATATATAAAGAAATTAGTTTTACCATACTCGCTAATTCAAAGGAAATTTGCTAATATTTTTTCTAAAATCACAACGAGTCTTTTGTACTTTACCGAGTAATCACAATCGATACCGGAAGTATATTGAACTTAGGAGATAGTGATTTTTTAAATAAATGTATATAAGAATACAAATTACATAACTGTATTTGCATTTGACTATCGTTTGATTATTCTTTAAATATTTTTTTTAATAATCTGTTAACAGTTCATAGAGAACAAAATATGCTTATTTGTTGAATAATTTGAAATATGTTGTATACACTGGAAATTTGAAATCTTTCTTTACCAAGTGCTCAAACAGGTCAGCCCCAGGGAGGAATGGAAATGACCGAATTCGGGACTGCCTTGTAGAAATATGGTATTGGGTATTGAGGTTTCCAATCTAACAAAGTATGGAATTGGCAAAAAAGAAGAATAATGGAAAGCGACTGAAAGTTTACGAAATGAAATTGTATCTCCATATTAAATGAGCACCAATTACAGCACTTATGCTCGTTGATAATTACTGCAAAAATATAAATAAATAAAAAAAAATTTGATAGCCGCATTTATTTCATTAACATTTGACATTTATATATCTTCATTCAATACACGAGCTACAAGTCAACTTTGAACTACCATGAAATTTATTATTGTTTCTAAAATTTCTGGTAATGCGACTTTCTCCTAGGCAACAATTATTACGCCTTCAATCATTTTGCTCTTTGAAAGTAAAGACATTTTTCCAGTCACAGAATCTCCCACATTGAACGTGAGAAGTTTCTCCATTATCACTGCGAATGAAAGTTTGATATTTGAAGCCGTCCTCAAACTTATATCTCAGAAAAGGTTTTTGGGAACAATCACATACATATCCAGGGCGGGGGCGGGTAGGGGGGCATCTTTTGTTAAACTTCAGCCATTCCACAGTAATAAAGAGTGATTTCCAAGAACTCAGACTGATTCCCCAAATACGCTTTTATTCGGTTTCCTTGAAATCTGGATTACAAATTTTTCCCAAAAAGCTATCTCCAATATTTTTGCGTACAAAGCGAATTCTTTATCGAAATTTATATTATTTAATGTTTCGTAACAATGTTTATTGCCCTCCGTTGACCACAACTATCGCACCTTTACAACTATTCTCACCTTTTCTACACAGGAAGGACTACACAGGAAGGGGGATTCTTCTGCGGGATAAAAAGTAATCACGACGGCAAGAATCCCCGATCTAGAGTAAAAGTGTTCTGTGAGGAATCCTTGTACGGTCTTTATCACTCTTTGATGTTGTTATTAGTTACGGGACTAGTCTTAATTAGCATACCTTTAATGGTATTGTTATAAGAGAACACATCATTAACATTAAAAGATTTAAATATTGATTTTATGGTTTCGAATCCACGAAAGTAAGGAAAGCTAAGTACATTTTTAGGGTTGTCTTTTTCATTACTAACACCACAATAAAACTTTTTGTGAGCTTTCTGATAACATAAATCAATTATATGAGGTGGGTGGCAGAGATCATTAATTTTCTTATCTTTTTTATGTATTCCATTTCTTGATCAAGATATTGTGGACTCGTAATCCGAAAAACACATAAGAACATAGAAGAGAAAATTTTAATTTTAATATTGAGATGGTGGCGAGAATAAAAATGTATATATGTTAGATTATTTGTGGGTATCCTATAAATACTAAATTTACATTGGAAAGATTCTCTATGTATTAATACATCTAGGAAAGGGATGACATTGTTATTTTCAATTTCAACAGTGAATTTTATGGATGGCACTAAATTATTCAGTTTAGACAATAAATCATTTACATCGATACCAACAGGTAAGACTACTAAGATGTCATCTACATATCTGAACCATTTTAAGGGGTCAAGTGTGATATTTGGGAGGTGTTGTCTTTCAAAAAATTCTATATATAAGTTTTTAGGTAATATTCTCCATTAAAAGTAAATCTACAATCACAAATACACAACTTAATCAATGAAATTATGTGACTAACGGACATAGGTAATTCATGGAATAAAGTTCATTACTTGAATATTTTAAGACAAAGTCAATAGGGACTTTTGTAAACAAGGAACATACATCAAAACAGACAAAGATATCACTAGGGTTTAATGCAATGTTATTCAATTTTTCTACAAGATCAAGAGAATTCCGGACGTGCGAATTAGATACAGTTCCAAGTAGCAGGGATAACAATTTAGTAATTTATTTAGATATTTTATAAGCAATTGGTCCTACGGTACTAATAATTGGCTGAATAGAGTTTTTTTTTATCTTTAAGAATTGGTTTCATAGTGATATTAAAGTTTTTTATTACTTGGTCCAACGGATTTCTTGCAACTTTTTTGTAAGTTGTTTCATCTTCTAATAAAGTATGCATACGTGCTATGTAATCAATTTTGTCCAAAACTACTAAACTGTTGGTTTTATCGGCCTTAGTAATATGTAAGCTAGTATCAATCTTCAATTCTTTTAAACTTTTTCTGTAGCGAGCTAGGAAATTATTTTTATGATGGGCAAACGTAGCACTATATGTCATGCTTCTGAATATGTCTAAATGGTTT